>NC_135828.1:28451809-28751809 GCF_964213995.1 Mustelus asterias
CTTGACCACCTTGTCCACCTGAGTTGCCACCTTCAGATCTACTCGCCTAGATCCCTCTGTGTGCTAATATTTTTAAGGGCTTCACCATTTACTGTATACTTTCCTTCCGCAGTAGACCTTCCAAATCGCATCACCTCACATTTGTCCGGGTTAAATTCCATCGGCCACCTTTCGGTCCAGGTCTCCAGCTGATTTATATCCTGCTGTATCCTCAGACAATCCTCCTCACTATCCGCTAGCCCCCTAATGTTTCTATCATCTGCAGATTTACTAATCAGACCATCTACATTTTCCTCCAAATCATTTATATATATCACAAACAACAGAGGCTCCAGCACTGATCCTGTGGAACCCGCTTGTCACAGACCTCCAGTTAGAAAAGTACCCTTCCACTGCTACTCTCTGCTTTCGACGCCAAAGCCAGTTTTGTATCCATCTTACCAGCTCACCTCGGGTCCCATATGACTTCTCCTTCTGTATCAGCCTGCCATGAGGAACCTCAGCGAAGGCTTGACTAAAGTCCATGTATACAACATCCACTGCCCTGCCCTGTTTTTTGCCACTTCCTCAAAGGAACACAAATTTATAAGACATGATCTCCCCTTCACAAAACCATGCTGCTATCACTAATAACCTATTCTCTTCCAGATGTGAGTATATCCTGTCCCGAAGAATCTTCTCCAATAATTTCCCCACCACTGATGGAAGACTCACAGGCCTGTAATTTCCTGGATTGTCATAGATAGAATCATAGAAACCCTACAGTGCAGAAGGAGGCCATTCGGCCCATCGAGTCTGCACCGACCACAATCCCACCCCACATATTTTACCCGCTAATCCCTCTAACCTACGCATCCCAGGACTCTAAGGGGCAATTTTTAACCTGGCCAATCAACCTAACCCACACATCTTTGGACTGTGGGAGGAAACCGGAGCACCCGGAGGAAACCCACGCAGACACGGGGAGAATGTGCAAACTCCACACAGACAGTGACCCGAGCCGGGAATCGAACCCGGGACCCTGGAGCTGTGAAGCAGCAGTGCTAACCACTGTGCTACCGTGCCCCTGTCTCTCCTAACCTTCTTAAACAGAGGAACAATGTTAGCTACTCTCCAATCCTCTGGAACTTTGCCTGTGGCTAAAGAGGACACAAAGATTTTGGCCTCAGCAATTTCTTCCCTAGCCTCTCTCAGTGTCCTGGGATAGACCCTATCAGGCCCTGGGGACTTTAAAAAAATTATCCTAGAACCCCTACAGTGCAAAGGGAGGCCATTTGGCCCATCGAGTCTGCACTGACCCCAATCCCACCCGGGCCCTATCCCTGTAACCCCATGCATTTACCCTAGCTAGTCCCCCTGACATTAAGGGGCAATTTAGCACGGCCAATCCACCTAACCCGCACATCTTTGGACTGTGGGAGGAAACCGGAGCACCCGGAGGAAACCCACGCAGACACGGGGAGAATGTGCAAACTCCACGCAGACAGTGACCCAAGCCGGGAATCGAACCCGGGTCCTTGGTGCTGTGAGGCAGCAGTGCTAACCACTGTGCCACCGTGCCACCCCTGACTTGTCCTCCTTAATGTTTTTAAAAACTTCCAATACCACCTCCCTTTTTATCTCAACATGTCCGAGAATGTCAACATCCTCCTTTCTACACTCACCATCCACCACATCCTCCTCCGTTGTGAACACTGATGCAAAGTACTCGTTAAGGACCTCACCCACCTCATCTGGCTCCACACACAGATTCACTCCACTGTCCCTGAGTGGACCTACCCTTTCCTTAGCTACCCTCTTCCTCCTTATATATGCATAAAAAGCCTTGGGATTCTCCTTAATCCTGCCTGCCAAGGACATTTCATGGCCCCTTTTTTCCCCTCCTAAATCCCTGTTTAAACTCTTCCCTGCCATCCTTATATTCCTCAAGAGCCTTATCCGTTTTCAATTTCCTTAAATTTATGTATGTCTCCTTCTCCTTTTTCACTAAGCTCACCATCTCTCAGAGGAGAGGAGGGCGAGGGAGGGGAGGGCGAGGGAGGGGAGGGCGAGGGAGGGGAGGGCGAGGGAGAGGAGGGCGAGGGAGGGGAGGGCGAGGGAGGGGAGGGGAGGGCGAGGGAGGGGAGGGGAGGGTGAGGGAGGGGAGGGGAGGGCGAGGGAGGGGAGGGGAGGGCGAGGGAGGGGAGGGGAGGGCGAGGGAGGGGAGGGGAGGGGAGGGCGAGGGAGGGGAGGGGAGGGCGAGGGAGGGGAGGGGAGGGCGAGGGAGGGGAGGGCGAGGGAGGGGAGGGGAGGGCGAGGGAGGGGAGGGGAGGGCGAGGGAGGGGAGGGGAGGGCGAGGGAGGGGAGGGGAGGGTGAGGGAGGGGAGGGGAGGGGAGGGCGAGGGAGGGGAGGGGAGGGGAGGGCGAGGGAGGGGAGGGCGAGGGAGGGGAGGGGAGGGCGAGGGAGGGGAGGGGAGGGCGAGGGAGGGGAGGGGAGGGCGAGGGAGGGGAGGGGAGGGGAGGGCGAGGGCGAGGGAGGGGAGGGGAGGGGAGGGCGAGGGAGGGGAGGGGAGGGGAGGGGAGGGCGAGGGAGGGGAGGGAGGGGAGGGGAGGGCGAGGGAGGGGAGGGAGGGGAGGGCGAGGGAGGGGAGGGCGAGGGAGGGGAGGGGAGGGCGAGGGAGGGGAGGACGAGGGAGGGAGGGCGAGGGAGGGGAGGGCGAGGGAGGGGAGGGCGAGGGAGGGGAGGGCGAGGGAGGGGAGGGCGAGGGAGGGGAGGGGAGGGCGAGGGAGGGGAGGGGAGGGCGAGGGAGGGGAGGGGAGGGCGAGGGAGGGGAGGGGAGGGCGAGGGAGGGGAGGGGAGGGGAGGGCGAGGGAGGGGAGGGCGAGGGAGGGGAGGGCGAGGGAGGGGAGGGGAGGGGAGGGCGAGGGAGGGGAGGGGAGGGCGAGGGCGAGGGCGAGGGAGGGGAGGGGAGGGGAGGGCGAGGGAGGGGAGGGGAGGGCGAGGGAGGGGAGGGGAGGGCGAGGGAGGGGAGGGGAGGGCGAGGGGAGGGCGGGGGAGGGGAGGGTGAGGGGAGGGCGAGGGAGGGGAGGGCGAGGGAGGGGAGGGTGAGGGAGGGGAGGGCGAGGGAGGGGAGGGCGAGGGAGGGGAGGGCGAGGGAGGGGAGGGCGAGGGAGGGGAGGGGAGGGTGAGGGAGGGGAGGGGAGGGCGAGGGAGGGGAGGGGAGGGAGGGGAGGGGAGGGCGGGGGAGGGGAGGGCGGGGGAGGGGAGGGCGAGGGAGGGCAGGGGAGGGCGAGGGAGGGGAGGGGAGGGCGGGGGAGGGGAGGGCGAGGGAGGGGAGGGGAGGGCGGGGGAGGGGAGGGCGGGGGAGGGGAGGGCGGGGGAGGGGAGGGCGGGGGAGGGGAGGGCGAGGGAGGGGAGGGGAGGGGAGGGCGAGGGAGGGGAGGGGAGGGGCGGGTGAGGGAAGGGAGGAGCGGGCGAGGGAGGGGAGGGGCGGGCGAGGGAGGGGAGGGGCGGGCGAGGGAGGGGAGGGGAGGGCGAGGGAGGGGAGGGGAGGGCGAGTGAGGGGAGTGCGAGGGAGGGGAGGGCGAGGGAGGGGAGGGCGAGGGAGGGGAGGGCGAGGGAGGGGAGGGCGAGGGAGGGGAGGGCGAGGGAGGGGAGGGCGAGGGAGGGGTGGGCGAGGGAGGGGAGGGCGAGGGAGGGGAGGGGAGGGCGAGGGAGGGGAGGGGAGGGCGAGGGAGGGGAGGGCGAGGGAGGGGAGGGCGAGGGAGGGGAGGGCGAGGGAGGGGAGGGCGAGGGAGGGGAGGGCGAGGGAGGGGAGGGCGAGGGAGGGGAGAGCGAGGGAGGGGAGGGCGAGAGATGGGAGGGTAGGGTGAGGGAGGGGAAGGTGAGGGAGGGGAGGGTGAGGGAGGGGAAGGTGAGGGAGGGGAGGGTGAGGGAGGGGAGGGTGAGGGAGGGGAAGGTGAGGGAGGGGAGGGTGAGGGAGGGGAAGGTGAGGGAGGGGAGGGTGAGGGAGGGGAGGGTGAGGGAGGGGAGGGTGAGGGAGGGGAGGGCGAGGGAGAGGAGGGCGAGGGAGGGGAGGGCGAGGGAGGGGAGGGCGAGGGAGGGGAGGGCGAGGGAGGGGAGGGCGAGGGAGGGGAGGGCGAGGGGGGGCGAGGGAGGGGAGGGCGAGGGGGGGCGAGGGAGGGGGGGGCGAGGGAGGGGAGGGCGAGGGAGGGGAGGGCGAGGGAGGGGAGGGCGAGGGAGGGGAGAGCGAGGGAGGGGAGGACGAGGGAGGGGAGGACGAGGGAGGGGAGGGCGAGGGAGGGGGAGGGCGAGGGAGGGGAGGGCGAGGGAGGGGAGGGCGAGGGAGGGGAGGGCGAGGGAGGGGAGGGCGAGGGAGGGGAGGGCGAGGGAGGGGAGGGCGAGGGAGGGGAGGGTGAGGGAGGGGGTGAGGGAGGCGAGGGTGAGGGATGGGAGGGGAGGGGAGGGCGAGGGATGGGAGGGGAGGGGAGGGCGAGAGAGGGGAGGGTGAGGGGGGGCGAGGGTGAGGGAGGGGAGGGTGAGGGAGGGGTGGGTGAGGGAGGGGAGGGTGAGGGAGGGGGGGTGAGGGAGGGGAGGGTGAGGGAGGGGAGGGCGAGGGAGGGGAGGACGAGGGAGGGGAGGGTGAGGGAGGGGAGGGCGAGGGGGAGGGAGAGTGAGGGGAGGGTGAGGGAGGGGAGGGGAGGGGAGGGCGAGGGATGGGAGGGGGGGAGGGAGGGTGAGGGAGGGGAGGGCGAAGGGGAGGGTGAGGGAGGGGAGGGCGAAGGGGAGGGTGAGGGAGGGGAGGGCGAGGGAGGGGAGGGCGAAGGGGAGGGCGAAGGGGAGGGTGAGGGAGGGGAGGGCGAAGGGGAGGGTGAGGGAGGGGAGGGGAGGGTGAGCGAGGGGAGGGTGAGGGGGGGAGGGTGAGGGGGGGCGAGGGTGAGGGGAGGGCGAGGGGGAGGGAGGGGAGGGTGAGGGAGGGGAGGGTGAGGGGGGTGCGAGGGAGGGGAGGGTGAGGGGAGGGTGAGGGAGGGGAGGGCGAGGGAGAGTGTGAGTGTGCACACTGTTTCAGGCGGGGTTTGAGATCGGTTACCTTCACAGCTCCTGCCGTCCGCTCCCAACTCGAAGCCGGGCTCACATGCACACCTGTAACTGCCCAGTGTGTTGACACAGCGCTGCTGACAGCCCCCACGATCCAACCCCAAACACTCATCCACCTCTGGGAACAGAGAAACAACACGTCAAACCCTGCCGAGGGAGAGAGTGCAGGGGTGGGGGGAGGGGTGAGTGCGGGGGGAGGGGGGGAGGGAGAGAGTGCGGGGGGAGGGGGTGAGGGAGGGAGTGCGGGGGAGGGAGGGAGTGCGGGGGGAGGGAGAGAGAGCGGGGGGAGCGAGGGAGGGAGAGAGTGCGGGGGGAGGGGGTGAGGGAGGGAGTGCGGGGGGAGGGAGGGAGTGCGGGGGGAGGGAGAGAGAGCGGGGGGAGCGAGGGAGGGAGAGAGTGCGGGGGGAGGGGGTGAGGGAGGGAGTGCGGGGGAGGGAGGGAGTGCGGGGGGAGGGGGGGAGGGAGAGAGTGCGGGGGGAGGGGGGGAGGGAGGGAGTGCGGGGGGAGGGGGGGAGGGAGGGAGTGCGGGGGGAGGGGGGGAGGGAGGGAGTGCGGGGGAGGGGGAGGGAGAGAGTGCGGGGGGAGGGAGGGAGGGAGAGAGTGCGGGGGGAGGGAGAGAGAGCGGGGGGAGCGAGGGAGGGAGAGAGTGCAGGGGGAGGGGGGGAGGGAGAGAGTGCAGGGGGAGGGGCAGAGTGGGTGGAGGGGCAGAGTGGGGGGAAGGGCCGAGTGGGGGGAGGGGCCGAGTGGGGGGGGAGGGGCCGAGTGGGGGGAGGGGCCAAGTGGGGGGGAGGGGCCGAGTGGGGGGGAGGGGCCGAGTGGGGGGGGAGGGGGAGAGTGGGGGGGAGGGGGAGTGTGGGGGGGAGGGGGAGAGTGGGGGGAGGGGGAGAGTGGGGGAGGGGGAGAGTGGGGGAGGGGGAGAGTGGGGGGAAGGAGAGAGTGGGGGGAGGGGCAGAGTGGGGGGAGGGGCAGAGTGGGGGGAGGGGCAGAGTGGGGGGAGGGGGAGAGTGGGGGGAGGGGGAGAGTGGGGGTCGGGGGAGAGTGGGGGTTGGGGGACAGAGTGGGGGTAGGGGCAGAGTGGGGGTAGGGGCAGAGTGGGGGGAGGGGCAGAGTGGGGGGAGGGGCAGAGTGGGGGGAGGGGCAGAGTGGGGGGAGGGGCAGAGTGGGGGGGGGTGAGGCAATGGAGGGAATTGAAAAGAAGGATGAGGTGATTATATTTGAGGAGTAGCTGTTCTTGAGGGTGATGTTGGGGGTGATTCGGGTTCAGGCTGGGATTGGACAGGGCCGGCTGGTGTTAATGAGGTGCTGAGTGGATGGAGGCTGGAGATTGGCTGGGGAATGTTGGAGTAATTCAGTCTGGGGAAAGCACACGTAAAGACAACCAATCACTGTAACCCATTCGATTCAGCATGGCAATGTGACCAATCACTGTAACCCATTCGATTCAGCATGGCAATGTG
Organism: Mustelus asterias; assembly: GCF_964213995.1. Lineage (NCBI taxonomy): Eukaryota > Metazoa > Chordata > Chondrichthyes > Carcharhiniformes > Triakidae > Mustelus > Mustelus asterias. The sequence goes on from NC_135828.1 coordinate 28,458,344, forward strand.
ACCAATCGGGAACTGGTCCAATAGGAAACTGGTCCAATAGGAAACTGGTTGGCAGAGAGCGAACAAAGAGTAGGAATTAATGGGTGCTTTTCAAATTGTCAGGCAGTAACTAGTGGGGTGCCACAGGGATCGGTGCTGGGACCCCAGCTATTCACAATATATATTAATGATTTGGATGAGGGAACAAAATGTAACATCTCAAAGTTTGAAGATGATACCAAGTTGTGTGGGAGGGTGAACTGTGACGAGGATGCAGAGATCCTTCAGAATGATCTGGACAGGTTGGGTGAGTGGGCAAATCAATGGCAGATGCAGTATAATTTGGATAAATGTGAGGTTATTCACTTTGGAAGCAAAAACAAGAAGGCAGATTACTACCTGAATGGCTGTAAATTGGGAGAGGGGCGTGTGCAGCGGGACCTGGGTGTCCTTGTGCACCAGTCGCTGAAGGTAAGCATGCAGGTGCAGCAGGCGGTAAAGAAGGCAAATGGTATGTTGGCCTTCATTGCGAGAGGTTTCGAGTACAGGAGCAGGGATGTGTTGTTGCAATTATACAGGGCCTTGGTGAGGCCACACCCAGAGTATTGTGTGCAGTTTTGGTCTCCTTTTCTGAGGAAGGATGTTCTTGCTCTCGAGGGAGTGCAGTGAAGGTTTACCCGGCTGATTCCGGGGATGGCGGGACTGATGTATGAGGAGAGATTGACTAGGTTAGGATTGTTTTCGCTGGAGTTTTGAAGAATAAAGGGGTATCACATTGAAACCTATAAAATTCTAATAGGACTCGACAGGGTAGATGCAGGGAGGATGTCCTGATGGTGGGGGTGTCCAGAACCAGGGGCCACAGTCTGAAAATACAGAGTAGACTGTTTAGGACAGAGTTGGGGAGAAATTTCTTCACCCAGAGAGTGGTGAGCCTGTGGAATTTGCTACCATAGAAAGTAGTTGTGGCTAAAATATTGAATGTTTTCAGGAAGCAGTTGCATATAGCTCTCGAGGCGAAGGGGAACAAAGGATATGGAGCGGGCGGGCGGGGGGGAAGGCGGAATCAGGACATTGAATTTGATGATCAGCCATGATCGTAATGAATGGCGGAACAGGCTCGAAGGGCCGAATGGCCTCCTCCTGCTCCTATTTCTATGTTTCTATGAATGTGAGGCAATGTCTTTGGGGAAGGCTAACATGGGAAATGAAACACAGAATAAATGGGAGAATATTGACAATGTAGGACAGAGGGACCTTGGAGTGAATGCCCACTATTCCCTGAAGAGAGAGGGGGTGAGGGAGGCATATGGGATACTTGCCTTTATTAGCCAAGGCATAGAGCAGGAAGCCCAGGCTGGAACTGGTTAGGACACAGGTGAGGAGACTGGTCACTGTGTTACATAAGAACATAAGAACTAGGAGCAGGAGTATTCCATCTGGCCCCTCGAGCCTGCTCCGCCATTCAATAAGATCATGGCTGATCTTTTTGTGAACTCAGCTCCACTTACCCGCCCGCTCACCATAACCCTTAATTCCTTTACTGTTCAAAAATGTATCTATCCTTGCCTTAAAAACATTCAATGAGGTAGCCTCAACTGCTTCACTGGGCAGAGAATTCCACAGATTCACAACCCTTTGTGTGAAGAAGTTCCTCCTCAACTCAGTCCTAAATCTGCTCCCCCTTATTTTGAGGCCATGCCCCCTTGTTCCGGTTTCACCCGCCAGTGGAAACAACCTCCCTGTTTCTATCTCACAGGAAGGATGTGAGTGTGCTGGAGAATTTTAGCAAGAAGGGAAGATTGGGCAGGTTGGGCCACCCTCAGAGGCTCTGTTGCTGAGCGGAGTGGGGGGGGGGGGGGGGGAAGAGGAGGAGGAGGAGGGGATGTAACTGAGCTGGGTAAGATTCTGAGGGTCTGGGAGAGAGTGGGTGGGAATAATGTGGGGGGGTCAGTTAGCCTGTAAAACAGGGTTGGAGAGGAGTTTAGGAGTAATGTTTTCACCCAATGGGTGGGGACGTGGGTTAGGGGGGATTGGGTGGGGGTTCTGGAACTCACTGTCTGAAAGGGCAGGAAGCCCGAGCAGATTTTAAAGCCGCTTGGATACAGATTCGAAACACTGTCAACCCACTGGGACAAAGACCAGACAGTGGGATTCGGCAAGGCAGGCCTGGCTTTTGGGTTAGGTTTAGGGTTAAGGTTAAAGCACAGGCTGCATGGGATCATTCTGTGCTCCAAATGTTGACGATTCTGTGAATTGCACGGCAGCAGTTCATTCGGACCGCATCCTGGAAGGTGAGTCGCTGCCTCAGTCACAACATCACTGAGACTGCTGACAGTTCCACATCAGTAAGAAGTTTACCAACACCAGGTTAAAGCAGTTCCACATAAGCACAGCAGGTGGGGCTCGTGGGTAAGGTAAGTAGGTGGCGCTGGGCGAGAGGTTATTAAAGGGACAGCGCATTCCAGTAATATAGTGCGGAGACAGAGAGGGAATGGGCTCAGGGGCAGCATGCAGCGAGTGGGGGGGTAAGGGGTCCTTTTTCAGCTTGGTGACCGTAAGCAGGGGGTCCACAGGGAACGGTGCTGGGACCTGCGATTGGTTACAAGATAGATTAATGGCCTGGAGGAAGGAAGTGAATGTATTACTGACACATTTTCAGACACCAGAAAAATAAATGGAAAGGTGAGTAGCGAGAGGGATAGGAACAGTTTACAAAGAGATACTGATCGGTTCAGTGAGTGGGTGAAAAGGTGGCAAACAGAGTATAATGTGGGAAAATGTGATGCTCATTTTGGAAACAAAAGAACAGAGTATTATATAAATGGAGAAAAGCTGCAGGAAAACTGCAACACAAAGGGACTCGGGGGAGTGGGAGGGTCGGGCAGGGTGGTGGGGGGAGTGGGAGGGTCGGGCAGGGTAGGGGGGGGGGGGGGACCTGTGCACGAAACACAGAAAGCTAGCACACAGGTACAGCAGGTGATCAGGAAGGGTAATGGAATATTGGTCCCAATTTCAAGGAGTTTGGAGTATTAGAGTGGGGAAGTCTTGCTGCAGCTGTACAAGGTACTGCTGAGACCAGACCTGGAGGCACCGGGAGCAGTTTTGGTTCCCTTACTGAAGGAAAGATGTTATTTCATTGGAGGCAGTTCAGAGAGGGTTCACCGGGATGATCCCCGGAATGGAGGGATTGTTTTATGAGGAAAGATGGGATCAGCAGACTGAGTGATGCTGATCAAACGGTAAATATTGGACCCAGAGGCATTAGAGAATCTCACTGTTCAGCACTCCCTCAGTACTGACCCTCTGAAAGTGCGGCACTCCCTCAGCACTGACCCTCTGACAGTGCGGCACTCCCTCAGTACTGACCCTCTGACAGTGCGGCACTCCCTCAGTACTGACCCTCTGACAGTGCGGCACTCCCTCAGTACTGACCCTCTGACAGTGCGGCACTCCCTCAGCACTGACCCTCCGACAGTGCGGCACTCCCTCAGCACTGACCCTCTGACAGTGCGGCACTCCCTCAGCACTGACCCTCTGACAGTGCGGCACTCCCTCAGCACTGACCCTCTGACAGTGCGGCACTCCCTCAGCACTGACCCTCTGACAGTGCGGCACTCCCTCAGCACTGACCCTCTGACAGTGCGGCACTCCCTCAGCACTGACCGTCTGACAGTACGGCACTCCCTCAGCACTGACCCTCTGACAGTGCGGAACTCCCTCAGCACTGACCCTCTGACAGTGCGGCACTCCCTCAGCACTGACCCTCTGACAGTACGGCACTCCCTCAGCACTGACCCTCTGACAGTGCGGCACTCCCTCAGTACTGACCCTCTGACAGTGCAGCACTCCCTCAGTACTGACCCTCTGACAGTGCGGCACTCCCTCAGCACTGACCCTCTGACAGTGCGGCACTCCCTCAGCACTGACCCTCTGACTGTGCGGCACTCCCTCAGCACTGTCCCTCTGACAGTGCAGCACTCCCTCAGTACTGACCCTCTGACAGTGCGGCACTCCCTCAGCACTGACCCTCTGACAGTGCGGCACTCCCTCAGTACTGACCCTCTGACAGTGCGGCACTCCCTCAGCACTGACCCTCTGACAGTGCGGCACTCCCTCAGCACTGACCCTCTGACAGTGCGGCACTCCCTCAGTACTGACCCTCTGACAGTGCGGCACTCCCTCAGTACTGACCCTCTGACAGTGCGGCACTCCCTCAGTACTGACTCTCTGACAGTGCGGCACTCCCTCAGCACTGACCCTCTGACAGTGCGGCACTCCCTCAGTACTGACTCTGACAGTGCGGCACTCCCTCAGCACTGACCCTCTGACAGTGCGGCACTCCCTCCGCACTGACCCTCTGACAGTGCGGCACTCCCTCAGCACTGACCCTCTGACAGTGCGGCACTCCCTCAGCACTGACCCTCTGACAGTGCGGCACTCCCTCAGCACTGACCCTCTGACAGTGTGGCACTCCCACAGCACTGACCCTCTGACAGCGCGGCACTCCCTCAGCACTGACCCTCTGCCAGTGCGGCACTCCCTCAGCACTGACCCTCTGACAGTGCGGCACTCCCTCAGCACTGACCCTCTGACAGTGCGGCACTCCCTCAGCACTGACCCTCTGACAGTGCGGCACTCCCTCAGTACTGTCCCTCTGACAGTGCGGCACTCCCTCAGTACTGACCCTCTGACAGTGTGGCACTCCCTCAGCACTGACCCTCTGACAGTGCGGCACTCCCTCAGTACTGACCCTCTGACAGTGCGGCACACCCTCAGCACTGACCCTCTGACAGTGCGGAACTCCCTCAGCACTGACCCTCCGACAGTGGGTTCCAGACACACTCATCCCTCTGAGAGAAGACATTTCTGCTGGTGCCTGTCTTAAATGGGCGACCCCTTATTTTTAAGCAGTGACCCCTCGTTCTAGATTCTCCCACAAGAGGAAACATCCTCTCCACATCCACCCTATCAATACCCCTGTCAGGATCTTATATGTTTCAATCAAGCCGCCTCTTACTCTTCTAAACTCCAGTGGATACAAGCCTACCTGTCCCACCTTTCCTGATCAGACAACCTGCCCATTCCTTGTATTCGTCTGATAAACCAAATCAGAACTGCTTCCAATGGGGCGAAGGGGCTGGACTGCAAGAGCTGTATCATCCAGCAATGTTACAGAGCAGAATTCCAGCCAGCACTGACCCCACAACCCAAACGGAGTCATTGGAAATCCGGGCCAATGCTCTGAATTCACCTGAGGGGGAGGCAGGGCGGTGCGGGGGGGGGGGGGGGCGTGGAACACGTAACTGACCCAAGGGAACACAACAACAGTGAGATCAAACGCAGGGAACTCCGCTGATCTCCAACCCTCTGTGGAAAGGGTCGGAGAACCAAACGCAACAGGGATTTTCCAAAGGAATCGGAAAACAGTTGAGGACATGAATGTTTTCAGGGCTGGGGGAGCAGGAGGGTGGGACTAACAGCATTGGTCTCCAAAGAGCCAGACCCGATGGGCTGAATGGCCTCCAGCAGTACTATCCCATTCTCCGATTCTGTGAAAAGGGGGACACCCACCTTTGAAATAGTTTGCCGCAAATCCGGCCTTGTTGATGGAACTATCTGACATGAACCTGAGCCACAGTTTGTTGGAGCTGGACTTGACATCGTTGGGTTTGTTGTAGCCACAGAATTGACCAATCAGAGTTGCGTCTGCACTGTCGCCATCGCGGATCTCCAGGTAGTCGTAAGCACAACTGTCGTGTCTCTCGATCTGGAGAGCGGCAACAGGAAATAGGAAAGGGTTTGTGCAGAGAACGGTCAGAATCTGGGCAGCAACCAGCCAGAATTCAGCAAACACACAGAACATTCCAGAACGGGAAATCAATCCCATCAACACTCTCACCGGATCCTGGGATCATTCCACTCAATCACTGCTGGCACTGAGCTCCCTGAGGAATGGAGCTGAATTATCAGAATAATCCCCCCTAATCGCAGCCCCATACACGGGGCTGAGGCTAACAGTTACCCAGTCTTGAGACCACTCAGTGAGGGATCCACTATCCAGACCACTCAGTGAGGGATCCACTATCCAGACCACTCAGTGAGGGATTCACTATCCAGACCCCTCAGTGAGGGATCCACTATCCAGACCACTCAGTGAGGGATCCACTATCGAGACCACTCAGTGAGGGATCCACTATCCAGACCACTCACTGCAGGGATCCACTATCCAGACCACTTAGTGCAGGGATCCACTATCCAGACCACTCAGTGCAGGGATCCACTATCGAGACCACTCAGTGCAGGGATCCACTATCGAGACCACTCAGTGCAGGGATCCACTATCGAGACCACTCACTGCAGGGATCCACTATCCAGACCACTTAGTGCAGGGATCCACTATCCAGACCACTCAGTGCAGGGATCCACTATCGAGACCACTCAGTGCAGCGATCCACTATCGAGACCACTCAGTGCAGGGATCCACTATCGAGACCACTCAGTGCAGGGATCCACTATCGAGACCACTCAGTGCAGGGATCCACTATCGAGACCACTCAGTGCAGGGATCCACTATCGAGACCACTCAGTGCAGGGATCCACTATCGAGACCACTCAGTGCAGGGATCCACTATCGAGACCACTCAGTGCCGGGATCCACTATCGAGACCACTCAGTGCAGGGATCCACTATCGAGACCACTCAGGGCAGGGATCCACTATTGAGACCACTCGGTGCAGGGATCCACTATCGAGACCACTCAGTGCAGGGATCCACTATTGAGACCACTCAGTGCAGGGATCCACTATCGAGGCCACTCAGTGCAGGGATCCACTATCGAGACCACTCAGTGCAGGGATCCACTATCGAGACCACTCAGGGCAGGGACCCACTATTGAGACCACTCAGTGCAGGGATCCACTATTGAGGCCACTCAGTGCAGGGATCCACTATCGAGACCACTCAGTGCAGGGATCCACTATCGAGGCCACTCAGTGCAGGGATCCACTATAGAGACCACTCAGTGCAGGGATCCACTATCGAGACCACTCAGTGCAGGGATCCACTATCGAGACCACTCAGTGCAGGGATCCACTATCGAGACCACTCAGTGCAGGGATCCACTAGCGACGCCACTCAGTGCAGGGATCCACTAGCGAGGCCACTCAGTGCAGGGATCCACTAGCGAGGCCACTCAGTGCAGGGGTCCACCTATGTTTCTCTGTGATCAGAGACAGGCTGACAGCAGTTATACTAACATGGACAATAACTCCTCCGTGCATCCTGTCTCTGTCCCGAGAATGAATAAATCACAATAAATAATGAGGGAAGCTTTACCTCAAAGGCCTGGAATACAAGACCAATGTGATAATTCTCATCAACTGTGATCCTCCAGATGCATTCCTTGGATGGTCGGTAGTCGTCTGGGTAATTGGGAGACTGTATCTGTCCGGTGTCCTTCCGAATGTCCCCTCCACAGATTGCTGTAGGGTGAACAGGAGAGAGTGAGATACAAGTCGTGCGTGTACTGGCAAGGAACATTCGTTACCGATTGCAACAACTTGCAGTTATACAGCCCTTGTAGCATTCTAAACATCCTGAGGTAATATTCCGTATCATCCACCGCTCCTCAGATACTGAAGCAGTCTGTGTCCAAATGCAACAAGATCTGGACAATATCCAGGCTTGGGGGCGACCAGTGGCAAGTAACGTTCGCGCCACACAAGTGCCAGGCAATCACCATCACCGATATTGCCCTTGACATCCAATGGGACTACCATTGCTGAATCATAGAAACTAGAATCAGGAGGAGGCCATTCAGCCCTTCGAGCCTGCTGTAGCCTGTCTTGATGCTCTCTCCACTCCCATTGTTTTGTTTCTTAAAGACTGGATTAGTTGTAAGTATTCGCATTCCAACCATTATTCATGTCAATTGAGTCTGTGTCTTATAAGTTCTGTTTGTGAACAGAATTCCCACTCACCTGAAGAAGGGGCTCAGAGCCTCGAAAGCTTGTGTGGCTTTTGCTACCAAATAAACCTGTTGGACTTTAACCTGGTGTTGTTAAGCACCTTCAGTATGACCATGGCTGATCCTCCAGCAATGCCATATTGCCGCTTTCACCCCATGGCCCACAATGCCATGTTCGAATGGTTAGAATTTTACATATTTCAATCAGGTCCCCTCTCATCTGCATCGTGATATGGATGCCAAGCTGTCCTGAGGTGCCCCTCTCCTGCCCAAATACCCCTGAGAGCAGATAGTTGCTGAGAGGTTGGCAATGTTCATCTCCCAATCCAGCTTCCAGCCGGCCTCCTTATCCGGAGAATCCCACCAGGAAGGACTCCAAGAAATAATGGGTCAGCGTCTATTAGGAGAGAGTCCGCAGTCATTCCCTGGCCAGAGGGGTCGACTGTACCCATGGCACAATGTGAATCTCAGCTCTGTTCCACGGTCTAAAACCACTGCCCACCCCCTCTGCGTATACCCACTTCCGTTACCCCAGCCGGACTACATTCCCTGGGGATGAATCCCTGTTTTTCCAGGCCCCACCTGCAGGTATCCCCGTCTTCCCAGCAGCGACTGGCCAGCCTCCGCCTGAGCCTTCCCGTCAGCGTCTCGCCCAGACAAGGCCACCCACAGAGCAGGGAAAGCCTGGGCACAGGGCTGGGGGCTCAGGGAAGCTCCCTGTCTGAATACCCACTGGTGCAGTCACAGGAGAGAGGCCATTCACCCACTGTGTGTGTGGGGGAAGGGAGTCACTCAGCCATGCCACCTCCTGCACACTGGACACAGGCTACTCAGACACAGTATAGACGTAGGCCATTCGGCCCATCGCTCTGTGTGGCAGCTCCTTGAACGGGCTATTCAATTAGTCCCACTACGCCACTCCTCAAAGTGATTGGTCTCAAAAGCTCACATGGGTATTCACGGTAACATTGTTAGCACGAATCATTTCACAAACTAACACCTTTGAAGACACGGTTTAGTTTAATAATATTTGTACCTTCATAAACAGCAGAGAAGCCTTTCCCCACCCAGTTACTGCTGCTACGGAATTCAATCCACAGCCGGCTGTCTGTGGAAACAATCGTTTCCGGAAGCTTCTCACCGCAAAACCGACCTGAAAAGAGGAGACACAAGATCAACCACCGTCGCCAAGAGCAACAACCGTCGCCAAGAGCAACAACCGTCGCCAGGAGCAACAACCGTCACCAAGAGCAACAACCATCACCAAGAGCAACAACCGTCACCACGAGCAACTATCATCGCCAGGAGCAACAACCATCGCCAAGAGCAACAACCGTCACCAAGAGCAACAACCATCACCAAGAGCAACAACCGTCGCCAAGGGCAACAACCGTCGCCAAGGGCAACAACCGTCACCAAAAGCAACAACCGTCACCAAGAACAACAACCGTCGCCAAGGGCAACAACCATCACCAACAGCATCAACCGTCGCCAAGAGCACCGACCGTCGCCAGGAGTAACAACTGTGGCCACGAGCAACAACCGTTGCCAGGAGTAACAACCCGTCGCCAAGAGCAATAACCCGTCACCAGGAGCAACAACCCGTCGCCAGGAGTAACAACCCGTCGCCAGGAGCAACAACCGTCGCCAGGAGCAACAACCGTCGCCAGGAGCAACAACCGTCGCCAGGAGCAACAACCGTCGGCAGGAGCAACAACCGTCGGCAAGTTGTGGGCTCAAGGCCCATTGCAGAATCTGAAGCAACTTTGACGAACGCTCCAGTGCAGTGCTGAGAGAGGGCAGCACTGTCGGGAGGTATTCGGGGAAACATGGATCCGAACATATTTTCAGAGCCAGGCCCTACCCAATGTGAGCAGCACAGGCCCAGAGAGGCCCAGATAGGCCTGAGATCAGCCCTCAGGCCTCAGCTAAATAGTCCAGGCCTCTGCTGGCAGCTGCCTCCCCTCCACTGGCCCTTTCAGGAACATTTCTGTTTGCTTCAGCGGTAGTGGACCTTAGGATGTTGCGTTAGGAGTTATTTGTTGGCAGACGCTGGTTAGGCCACAGCAAACCCCTGAAACCAGAGGTGGACAGGCTCGGCCTGAGCCCGACTCAACACTGATTTCTCCTTTGACCAGGTTAGAGACTCCTCATTAACATACTGCAGGAGATAAACTCCCGTGTTCGGACTATGTTCAGGATCCCTGAAAATATAGCAGAGGGGAGGGGGGGGGGGGGAAAGGAGAGGGTGGAAAGGGGAGTGGGGAAGGGGAGTGCGGGAGGGGGGAAGGGGAGGGGGAAGAAAGGGGAAGGGGACGGGGGTAGGGGAGTGGGAAGGGGAGGGGGAAAGGCAAAAATGAGACAGGAGAAGGGTAAGTAAGACTCAGCAGATCGTGCCTGGGGAAAGTGAGTTGAACAGGTGGCAATCGGATATGGTCGACCCAGGTCATATCAGGAAAAATAATAATTAAAAGCTGACATTAAAATCTCTACATCCTGACATGTAAAGTATTCATAGTCACACAGGTGAATTAATGACACAAATAACAACCAATGGATTTGACCGAATCTACTGCTGAGATACGGTTACAGGGTGAGCAAGTTTGCAGAATAAAAGATACTCGACTTTGCAAAAAGACACCCGGGATGAAGGGGAGGAGGGATTGTGAGAAAAAAAATCACCGTGAGAATATCAATGGTGGCGGGGGAAGTGAGAAATAAGAAAGGACAGAAGGTGCTCAGAGTAAAGGGAATTGTAGTGTTGGAACAGAGTGCTGTTCAGGAAGTTACAGCAACCTGTAACAAATAAACTGCAATAATCATGGGGGATTTCAATCTAATACAGACTGGGCAAACCAAACTGGCAAAATAGCCCAGAGAACAAGGAAACATATTGGAGATAGTTTTCTATAACAATATAGAACATAGAACACAGAACATAACAGCGCAGTACAGGCCCTTCGGCCCTCAATGTTGCGCCGACCAGTGAAACCAATCTAAATCCCATCTAACCTACACTATTCCAATATCATCCATATGTTTATCCAATGACCATTTAAATGCCCTTAATGTTGACGAATCCACTACTGTTGCAGGCAGGGCATTCCTCGCCCTTACTACTCTCTGAGTAAAGAACCTACCTCTGACATCTGTCCTATATCTCTCACCCCTCAATTTAAAGCTATGGCCCCTCGTGCTAGCCATCACCATCCGAGGAAAAAGGCTCTCACTGTCCACCCTATCTAATCCTCTGATCATCTTGTATGCCTCTATTAAGTCATCTCTTAACCTTCTTCTCTCTAACGAAAACAGCCTCAAGTCACTCAGCCTTTCCTCATAAGACCTTCCCACCATACCAGGCAACATCCTGGTAAATCTCCTCTGCACCCTTTCCAATGCTTCCACATCCTTCCTATAATGCGGTGATCAGAACTGTATGCAATACTCCAAGTGCGGCCGCACCAGAGTTTTGTACAGCTGCAACATGACATCATGGCTCCGAAACTCAATCCCTCTCCCAATAAAAGCTAACACACTGTACGCCTTCTTAACAACCCTATCAACCTGGGTGCCAACTTTCGGGGATCTTTGCACATGGACACCGAGATCTCTCTGCTCATCCACACTACCAAGTATCTTACCATTAGCCCAGTACTCTGTATTCCTGTTACTCCTTCCAAAGTGAATCGCCTCACACTTTTCCGCATTAAACTCCATTTGCCACCTCTCAGCCCAGCTCTGCAGCTTATCTATGTCCCTCTGTAACCTGCAACAACCTTTCACACTGTCCACAACTCCACCGACTTTAGTGTCATCCGCAAATTTACTGACCCATCCTTCTACGCCCTCATCCAGGTCATTTATAAAAATGACAAGCAGCAGAATAATATGTTAAACAAAAACAACCAGGGAATAAGCTATGTTCGATCTAGTGTGTGTAACGAGCCCTGGCTAATTATTAATAGTTTTGCAAAATGATCCTCTGGGAAAGAGTGATCATAATGTGATAGAATTTCAGATTGAGTGTGAGAATAATGGGATTATATCTGAATATAGGGTCTTAACTGCCAAAATGGACAATTTCACATTTTCCCACATTATACTCCACTTGTCAGTTCTTTGCCCACTCACTTAATCTTCTGTGTCCCTTCGTAGCCTCATTGTGACCTCTCCACACATACCATCCTTCACATCTTTGTGTTGTCAGAAAATTTAGCATTCATCCCTTCACCCTATCATTGATATAAATTGTAAAGCGTTGAAGCCCCAGCCCCAGCCCTGATCCCTGTGGCAAACCTCTCGGTACATCTCGACAACCAGAAAAGGACCCATTTATGCCTACTCTCTGTTTCCTGTCAGCGAGCCAATCTTCTATCCAAGCCAATATATTACCCCCGACACCAAGAACTTCTATTTTTCACAATAACCTTTGAAACGGCATCTTATAAAATACCTTCTGGAAATCTAATTCCAGTACGTCCACTGGTTTCCCTTTATCCATAGCACATATTATTTCCTGAGTGTACATATTGCAGAGAAGGAGGTGCTGGAAGTCTTAAAGCGCAACAAGGTAGATAAATCCCCGGGACCTGATGAAGTGTATCCCAAGACATTGTGGGAGGCTAGAGAGGAAATTGCGGGTCCCCTAGCCGAGATATTTAGAACATAGAACATAGAACATAGAACATTACAGCGCAGAACAGGCCCTTCAGCCCACGATGTTGCACCGACCAGTTAAAAAAAAAAACTGTGACCCTCCAACCTAAACCAATTTCTTTTCGTCCATGAACCTATCTACGGATCTCTTAAACGCCCCCAAACTAGGCGCATTTACAACTGATGCTGGCAGGGCATTCCAATCCCTCACCACCCTCTGGGTAAAGAACCTACCCCTGACATCGGTTCTATAACTACCCCCCCTCAATTTAAAGCCATGCCCCCTCGTGCTGGATTTCTCCATCAGAGGAAAAAGGCTATCACTATCCACCCTATCTAAACCTCTAATCATCTTATATGTTTCAATAAGATCCCCTCTTAGCCGCCGCCTTTCCAGCGAAAACAATCCCAAATCCCTCAGCCTCTCCTCATAGGATTTCCCCTCCATACCAGGCAACATCCTGGTAAACCTCCTCTGCACCCTCTCCAAAGCCTCCACATCCTTCCTGTAATGTGGGGACCAGAACTGCACACAGTACTCCAAGTGCGGCCGCACCAGAGTTGTGTACAGTTGCAACATAACGCTACGACTCCTAAATTCAATCCCCCTACCAATAAACGCCAAGACACCATATGCCTTCTTAACAACCTTATCTACTTGATTCCCAACTTTCAGGGATCTATGCACACATACACCTAGATCCCTCTGCTCCTCCACACTATTCAAAGTCCTCCCGTTAGCCCTATACTCAACACATCTGTTATTCCTACCAAAGTGAATTACCTCACACTTCTCCGCATTAAACTCCATCCGCCACCTCTCAGCCCAACTTTGCAACCTGTCTAAGTCTTCCTGCAAACTACGACACCCTTCCTCACTGTCTACCACACCACCGACTTTGGTGTCATCAGCAAATTTGCTAATCCACCCAACTATACCCTCATCCAGATCATTAATAAATATTACAAACAGCAGTGGCCCCAAAACAGATCCCTGAGGTACACCACTTGTAACCGCACTCCATGATGAATATTTACTATCAACCACCACCCTCTGTTTCCTATCCGCTAGCCAATTCCTGATCCAATTTCCTAGATCACCCCCAATCCCATACATCTGCATTTTCTGTAGAAGCCTACCATGGTGAACCTTATCAAACGCCTTACTAAAATCCATATATACCACGTCCACTGCCTTGCCCCCATCCACCTCCTTGGTCACTTTCTCAAAAAACTCAATAAGGTTAGTAAGGCACGACCTACCTGCCACAAAACCATGCTGACTATCACCTATCAATTCATTACTCTCCAAATAACTATAAATCCTATCCCTTATAATTTTTTCCAACATCTTGCCGACAACAGAAGTGAGACTCACCGGTCTATAATTCCCGGGGAAGTCTCTGTTCCCCTTCTTAAACAATGGGACAACATTCGCTAACCTCCAATCTTCTGGTACTATACCAGAGGCCAACGACGACCTGAAGATCAGAGCCAGAGGCTCTGCAATCACTTCTCTTGCCTCCCAGAGAATCCTTGGATAAATCCCATCCGGACCAGGGGATTTATCTATTTTCAGACCCTCCAGAATATCCTGCACATCCTCCTTATCAACTGTAATACTGTCTATTCTACTCCCCTGCAACCCAGTGTCCTCCTCAGCTATATTCATGTCCCCTTGCGTGAACACCGAAGAGAAATATTGGTTCAATGCTTCACCAATCTCCTCCGGTTCCACACATAACTTCCCTCTGCCATCTATAACTGGCCCTAAACTTGCCCTAACCAACCAATTTGAATCATTGATTGTCACGGGTGAGGTGCCTGAAGATTGGAGGGTGGCAAATGTTGTGCTTTTGTGTAAAAAGGGCTGCAGGGAAAAGCCTGGGAACTACAGGCCAGTGAGCCTCACATCTGTGGTGGGTAAGTTGTTGGAAGGTATTTTGAGAGACAGGATCTACAGGCAGTTAGAGACCCAAGGACTGATTAGGGACAGTCAGCATGGCTTTGTGAGTGGAAAATCATGTCTCACAAATTTGATTGAGTTTTTTGAAGGGGTAACCAAGGAGGTAGATGAAGGCAATGCAGTTGATATTGTCTACATGGACTTTAGCAAGGCCTTTGACAAGGTACCACATGGTAGGTGGTTGCATAAGGTTAAATCTCACGGGATCCAGGGTGAGGTATCTAAATGGAATCAAAATTAGAGGGTGGTTGTAGAGGGTTGTTTTTCAAACTGGAGGCTTGTGACCAGCGGTGTGCCTCAGGGATTGGTGCTGGGTCCACTGTTATTTGTCATTTATATTAATGATTTGGATAAGAATATAGGAGGCATGGTTAGTAAGTTTGCAGATGACACCAAGATTGGTGGCGTACTGGATAGTGAAGGAAGTTATATCCGATTGCAATGGGATCTTAATCAATTAGGCCAGTGGGTTGACGAATGGCAAATAGAGTTCAATTTAGATAAACATGAGGTGATGCATTTTGGTAGATTGAACCAGGGCAGGACTTACTTAGTTAATGGTAGGCGTTGGGGAGAGTTACAGAACAAAGAGATCTAGGGGTACATTTTCATAGCTACTTGAAAGTGGAGTCACAGGTGGACAGAGTGGTGAAGAAGGCATTCGGCATGCTTGGTTTCATTGGTCAGAACATTGAATACAGGAGTTGGGACATCTTGTTGAAGTTATACAAGACATTGGTAAGGCCACACTTGGAATACTGTGTGCAGTTCTGGTCACCCTATTATAGAAAGGATATTATTAAACTAGAAAGAGTGCAGAAAGGATTTACTAGGGTGCTACTGGGACTTGATGGTTTGAGTTGTATGGAGAGGCTGGATAGACTGGGACTTTTTTCTCTGGAGCGTAGAAGGCTGAGGGGTGACCTTATAGAGGTCTATAAAATAATGAGGGGCACAGATCAGCTCGATCGTCAATATCTTTTGCCAAAGGTAGGGGAGTCTAAAACTAGAGGGCATAGGTTTAAGGTGAGAGGGGAGAGATACAAAAGTGTCCAGAGGGGCAATTGTTTTCACTCAGAGGGTGGTGAGTGTCTGGAACAAGCTGCCAGAGGTAGTAGTAGAGGTGGGTACAATTTTGTCTTTTAAAAAGCATTCAGACAGTTACATGGGTAAGATGGGTATAGAGGGATATGGGCCAAATGCGGGCAATTGGGATCAGCTTCGGGGTTTAATAAAAAAGGGCGGCATGGACAAGTTGGGCCGAAGGGCCTGTTTCCATGCTGTAAACCTCTATGACTCCTGAAAGAACATCAATAGATTTCTCTTTCACAAAACCACATTGATTCTGCCTGATTATCTTGAATTGATCTAAGTGTCGGAATATCTTTAATAATAGCTTCTAACGTTTTCCCTAGGAAAGATGTCAGGTGAACTGGCCTGTAGCTTCCTGCTTTCCATCTCCTTTCCTTTTTGAATAAAGGAGTTACACTTGCAACCTTCCAATCTAATGGAACCTTCCCTGAATCCAGGGAGCTTTGGAGAATTAAAACCATCGTATCAACTATCTCATTCGCCACTTCGTTTAAAACCCTAGAATAAAGTCCATCAGGGACCGGGGACTTGTCAGCCGCAGCTCCGGCAATTTCCTTTGCATTCCAATTAGGGTTAGGTTTAAGGTTAGGGTAATTGTAACTTTCCGAGTTCCCCCCTCCCTTCCATTTCCTGACTTACAGCCACTTCTGGGATGATACTTATATCCTCTATTGTGAAGAGCAATGCAAAATACTTGTTCAATTCATATGTCGTTTCCCTATTTTCCATCATTAATTCCCCAGACTCACTTTCTAAAGAACCAACACTCACTTTATTAGTTGTTTCAAAAATATTTATAGAAATTCTTACTATCCATCTTTATATTTCTAGTTAGCTTTCTCTCATTCCATGGAACATCTGTTTTCCCTCTTTTATTAATCTTTTAGTCATTCTTTGCTGTTGTTTAGATTCTGTGCCGTCTTCTGACCTCCCACCCGTCTTTGCATGATTATGTGCATTTTCTTTGTTTTATACCATCTTTAACTTTTTGGTGGGACCTCCCCTTGGAATTTTTCTTTCTCATTGGAATGTGTCCATTCTGTGTATTCTGAAATATCCCCTTAAATATTTGCCACTGTATCTCTATTGACTGATCCCTTAACCTCTTTTGCCAATTCGCTTTACCTAACTCTGCTTTCATGCCCTCATAATTGCCCTTATTTAAGTTTAAAACACTAATCTTAGACCCACTTTTCTCTCCTTCAAACTGGATGTAAAATTCAATTATATTATGATCTTTGCTACCGAGAGGCACCTTCACTATTAATCCTAGCTCTTTACACAATACCAGGTCTAGAACATCCCACCCAGGCCCACACCTCACTCTATCCACAAAACCCCTTGCATTTACCCCGCTAATCCCCCTAACCTACACATCTTGGGACACTCGGGGGCAAGTTAGCTTGGCCAATCTGCCTAACCTACACAACCATGTGCTTATTGTGAGGGGACCTGTACACAACTCCCACAAGTGACTTCTTCCTTTACCATCTCCCATCTCCAATCAAACCATTTCCACATCCTGGCTTCCTGAAGTGAGCACATCCTCCTCGACTCTGCTAAAGTCAGCAACCTCTTCCTCATTCCCTGTCCTTCCTTCAAGATGCAAGTTCAAATCCATATCATCCTGTAGCTATCAGGTTGTTTTTATTTATTTGTGTTCTCAGTTCATCTGTTTTGTTTTGAATATTATGTGCATTCAGATTCAGAATCTTTAGTTCTTTCTATTATTTTTGTGGCTTCGAGCCTTACTATTGATTTAATCTTAGATTTGTATTCTCTGTCCCTCCCTATTGCAGTCAAAGAATCATAAAATCTACCGCATGGAGTTAGGCCCTTCGGCCCAAACTGGTCCATGCCGACCAAAAACCCCATCTAAGCTAACCCCATTTGCCTGCAATTGGCCCAAATCCCTCTAAGCCTTTCCTATCCATGCATCTGTCCAAATGCCTTCTAAATGCTATCAATGTTCCTGCCTCAATCACTTCCTCCGGCAGCTCGTTCCACAGACCACCCTCTGTGTAAAAAAGTTGCTCCTCGGGTTCCCATTAATTCTTTCCCCTCTTAATTTAAACCTTTGCCCTCTAGTTCTCAATTCTAGCTTACAGTCAAAGAACAAGAACAAAGAACAGGCCCTCTAAGCCTGCGCCGATCATGATTCCCTAACTAAACTAAAAAAAACCTTATGCCCTTACTCAGTCCGTATCCCTCTATTCCCTCCCTATTCATGGACCCATCCAGATGTCTCTTAAATGTTGCTAATGTGCCTGCTTCCACCACCTCCTCTGGCAGCGCGTTCCAGGCACCCACCACTCTCTGCGTGAAAAACTTTCCTGCATATCTGCCTTAACCTTTCCCCTCACCTTGAACCTGTGCCTCTTGTAATTGATACTTCCATCCTGGGAAAAAGCCTCTGACTATCCACCCTCTCTCTGCCTCTCATAATTTTGTAGACCTCTCTCAGGTTTCTCCTCAGCCTCTGGCTTTCCAGCGAAAACAATCCTAGTTTATTCAACCTCTCCTCACAGTCAACACCCTCGAGACCAGGCAACATCCTGGTGAACCTTCTTTGTACTCTCTCCAAAGCTTCCACGTCCTTCTGATAATGTGGTGGCCAGAATTGTTTGCAATATTCCAAATGCAGCCTAACCAAGGTTTTATATAGCTGCAACATGATTTCCCAGCTCCTGTATTCAATGCCCCAGCTGATGAAGGCAAGCATGCCATATGGCTTCTTAATCACCTTGGCCACCTGTGTTGCCACTTTTAGGGAACTGTGGACCTGCACGCCCAGATCCCTCTGTATGTTAATGTTCCGAAGGGTTCTGTCATTTATGGTATGATTCAGGCCTACATTTGATCCTCCAAAATGCATCACTTCACATTTGTCCGGATTAAACTCCATCTGCCATTTCTGTGCCCAAGTTTCCAATCTATCTATATCCTGTTGTATCCTCTGACAATCCCCGGCACTATCAGCAACTCCACCAAACTTTGTGTCATCCACAAATTTACTAATCAGACCACCCACATTTTTCTCCAGATCATTTCTATCTACTACAAACAACAGAGATTCCAGCACTGATCCCTGTGGAACACCACTAGCTACAGATCTCCATTCTGAAAAACACCCTTCCATCACTACTCTCTGTCTTCTATAACCAAGATGTGGAGATGCCGGCGTTGGACTGGGGTGAACACAGTAACAGTTTTAACAACACCAGGTTAAAGTCCAACAGGTTTATGCTACCAAATAAACCTGTTGGACTTTAACCTGGTGTTGTTAAAACTGTTTCTATAACCAAGCCAGTTCTAGAACAAAGAAAAAAGAACAAAGAAAATTACAGCACAGGAACAGGCCCTTCGGCCCTCCAAGCCTGCACCGACCATGCTGCCCGACTGAACAAAAATCCCCTACCCTTCCGGGTACCATATCCCTCTATTCCCATCTCAGTCATGTACTTGTTAAGACGCCCCTTAAAAGTCACTACCGTATCCGCTTCCACTACCTCCCCCGGCAACGAGTTCCAGGCACCCACCACTCTCTGTGTACAAAATCTGCTGCGTACATCTCCTTTAAACCTTGCTCCTTGCACCTTAAACCTGTGCTACCGAGTAATTGACTCTTCCACCCTGGGAAAAAGATTCTGACTATCCACTCTGTCCATGCCTCTCATAATCTTGTAGACTTCTATCAGGTCTCCCCTCAACCTCCGTCGCTCCAGTGAGAACAAACCAAGTTTCTCCAACCTCACCTCACATTTGTCCGGATTAAACTCCATCTGCCATCTCTCCACCCAAGTCTCCAACTGATCTATATCCTCTGATGGTCCTCATTGCTATCCGCAAATCCACCCGAATCCCATGTGATTTTAGTTTTTGTACCAGTCTGCCATGTGGTACCTTGTCAAACGCCTTACTGAAGTCCTTATAAACTACATCCACAGCCTTTCCCTCATCAATTATCTTTGTCCCCTCTTTAAAAACCTCAATCAAGCTGGTGAGACATGGCCTTCCCCGTACAAAACCATGCTGCCTGTCACCAACAAGTCCATTTTCTTCCCAATGTGCACATATCCTGTCCCTCAGTATTTTCTCCAAAAGCTTCCCCACCACTGATGTCAGGCTCAGCGCCTATAATTTCCTGGATGATCCCTGCTTCTTTTCTTAAACAAGGGAAACATTGGCTATTCTCCAGTCCTCTGAAACCTCGCCTGTGGTCAAAGAGGATGTGAAGATATCCGTTAAGGCCCCAGCTATTTTTCCCCTGGCCTCCCGCAGTAACCTGGGATAAATTCCGTCCGGCCCCGGGGACTTGTCTACCTTAATGCAATTTAGGATACTCAACACTTCCTCCTTCGATATATTGACTCTCTCTAGAGCATTCACACACCCATCCCTGACCTCAACATCCGTCATGTCCTTCTCCTTGGTGAATCCCAATACAAAGTACTCATTAAGGATCTCATCTACTTCCTGTGGCTCCATGCATAACCTCCCTTCATTGTCCTTGAGTGGGCCTACTCTTTCTCTTGCTCCTAATATATGCATAAAAGCCTTGGGATTCTCCTTGACCCTGTTTGTTAAAGAGATTTCGTGGTCCCTTTTAACCCTTCTAATTCCACATTTAAGTTCCTTCCTACTTTCACTATACTTCTCAAGGGCTTTGTCAGTTTTTAGATGCCTAGACCTACTGTATGCTTCCTTTTCCCTTTAACAAAGCTTACAATTTCCCTTGTCATCCATGCTTCCTGAATCCTGCCATTTCTATCCTACATTTTTGCGGGGACATGCCTGTCCTGCACTTCAATCAACCGGCCTGTAAAAGCCTCCCAAGTGCCAGGTGTGGATTTGCCCTCAAAGTGCCGCTCCGAATCCACATTCCCCAGTTCCTGTCTAATTTGGATGTAATTGGCCCTCATCCAATTAAGCACCCTCACCCGAGGGCCACTCTTTTCCTTATCTGTGACTATCCGAAATCTTATGGAATTATGGTTGCTGAGCCCAAAATGTTCCCCCACTGAAACATCGATCACCTGGTCTGGCTCATTCCCCAGTACCAAGTCTACTATGGCCCTCTCCCTAGTTGGATTCTCAACATGCTGTATCAAAAAGCCCTCCTGGACACATCGAACAAATTGGTCTCCATCCGAGCCCCTGGCTGTAAGGGAGTCCCAGTCAATATGGGGGGAGTTAAAGTCACCCATCACAACCACCCTGCTTTTTGCACACCTTTTCAGTATCTGACAATACATCTGCTCCCCTGTCTCCAGTGGGCTGTGGGGAGGTGTAGGGTACACTCCCAACATTGTGATTTCACCCTTCCCATTCCAGAGCTCCACCCATAATGCCTCACTGAAAGATCCCTCCAGCATCTCTTCGCGGCATGACGACACAGTGGTTAGCACTGCTGCCTCACAGCGCCAGGGACCCGGGTTCGATTCCCGGCTTGGGTCACTGTCTGTGTGGAGTTTGCACGTTCTCCCCGTGTCTGCGTGGGTTTCCTCCGGGTGCTCCGGTTTCCTCCCACAACCTGAAAGACTTGCTGGTTAGGTGCATTGACCTGAACAGGTGCCGGAGTGTGGCGACTAGGGGAGTTTCACGGTAACTTTAACTGTGATCTGCTCCCTAATCAGCAATGCAACTCCCCCACCCCTTTTGTTTCCCCTTCTGTCCTGTCTAAAACAGCAATATCCCAGAATGTTAAGCTGCCAGTCCTGTCCCTCCTTTAACCTTGTCTCTATAATCGCAATTACATCATGAACCGGAACTCACTTCTCCCACAACAGTCTTTGAGCCACGCATTCCTGTATCCCCTACACCAATTTTAACATAGCTCCAGTAATAATCCAGAGATTATTACCTTGGAGATCCTGCTTTTTAATTTGCTAAACAAATACCAATCATCAAGTCGCTTCTTACTCTGCTAATCTCCAGTTTGTATGTACTGGATCAAACCCTTTAAGATGCTGAGGGGTTATTGACAGGGTCAATGTGGAGAGGTTGTTTCCTCTTGTGGGGAGAATCGGGGTCGAGGGGGTCACTGTTTAAAAATAAGGGGGGTCACCAATGGGATCCTCATGGGGTCAGGGCTCATTGGTATGTGGTGGAGGTCACGAGCAGACGTGGGGGTGGTGGGAGAGATGGTTGGGTGCCAGCAGTGACTGTGGGGGGGGGTCTGATGTTCAGAAGGAAGGGCGGGATGCCAGCTCTGCTCAGTGGGGGAGGGGAACCCCTGAGAGCTGCATGGTGGGCTGGGGGTGGGGGGGGGTCTTGTTGTGATTGGGCCACCCTTTAAACATGGCGCTGTGATCCCAGCGCACCCGGATGTTGCTGGCATGGTGAGACCCGCCCTGACATGGTGGGGGTGAAACTCGCCCCGCTGATTATTTTGACAGTCAGAGCTGGAGAGAAATGGAACCTGTTTCTCTGGAGAAACCGCGCTGTGTGAATATCTGGCGGAGAAGGGGAGAGGGTTCCTGTTAACTATATTATAATCTATTGAAATGTATTTAAATCAGGTTAACACCCATACATCGCTCGCGAGGGCCAGCGATTTATAAAGGTTCAGTATAACCTCCCTGCTCAATGGGTCTATTTATGATTCCATATCGTTTGCTAACCATTCCCTCCATGTGTCTGACCATCTTCACAAGTCTGTACGGTGGCTGGTTAGCTCAGATGGTTCGAGTGTGGTGCTAATGATGCCTAGGTGGTGGGTTCAAATGGAATTGCCTCTCCCTGCACCATCCTGGCTGATATATTGTTGGTGCAGCACAGTGGTTAGGACTGCTGCCTCACAGCGCCAGGGACCCGGGTTCGATTCCCGGCTTGGAGTGGAGTTTGCACGTTCTCCCCGTGTCTGCGTGGGTTTCCTCCGGGTGCTCCGGTTTCTTCCCACAGTCCAAAAGACGTGCTGGTTAGGTGCATTGGCCATGGTAAATTCTCCCTCAGTGTACCCGAACAGGCGCCGGAGTGTGGCGACTAGGGGATTTTCACAGTAACTTCATTGCAGTGTTAATGTAAGCCTACTTGTGACACTAATAAATACACTTTAATTCAGAGTTTTGTATGTTGCAATGCGATCACCTCTCATTCTTCTAAACTCCTGTGATTATAACCCAACTTCCTCAGCCTCTCACCATGGGACAAGCTCCTTATCCCAGACAACAATCTAGTGACCCTTCGCTGTGCTGCCCCCAGTGCCAGTCTAGCAATCTGCAGGCTGGCGGGAGGAGTTCAGGGGCAGGGGGGGAATTCCTGAAAGTATTCCTGTTCAGGCCTCAGGGAGTAAGTCGGGGAGGGGAGAAGCCACTACTTTGGGCCTCCCCACCAAAGACCGCACACCCTCTCTGCCCAACTGCGCCCCCCTCCCCCAGGCCTCACCTCTGCTTCCCACCCTTCGACCTCCCCCACACTTACTTAGTCCTGGACTCCCAGGTCTCAGACTCTTCCTGCAGTCCCAGTCCCTTCCACTGCAGCTTCTGGCGCTGCTGGGACTAGATAGCTGCCAGCCAATCAGATTGGTCAACAGCTCTGTGAGGCGGGGCTTCCTAGAGAGCAAGGGGCAGAGCTCGCTGCTCCAGCAATGAACACTTGTTAGAGTGTGAAATCAGTGTGGGGCAGCCAATGTCAGCAGGGGTGGGTTATTCACTGCGAGAGGGAATTCCCCCACCCTCATGATCCGGGCCCATGACATTTCTCTCTGGTCCCAGCAACCCCCTCCCTCATGGAGCACCAGCCTCTAGTTTAAATAATAACCTGTAGCACCGCCCGCTGCTTTCTGTCCGTGAGCTAGTCCAAACTGATACTGTCCCTCCCGTCCCAGGAGCCTCAGTTTTGTTAACCAGCCTTTTACAAATACTTTCTGAAAATCCATATACACCGCATCCACCACATTCTCCTCACCAACACTCTCTGTTAATTCATCAAAACTTTCCATTCAATCACTCAAGTATGATCTGCGTTTTACAAATCTATGCTGCTTCTCCCTAACTAACTCACACCTCTCCTTAACTAACTCAAACCTCTCCTTAACTAACTCAAACCTCCCGAACTCAAACCTCTCCTTAACTAATTCAAACCTCTCCCTAACTAACTCAAACCTCCCTAACTAACTCAAACCTCCCTAACTAACTCAAACCTCCCTAACGAACCCAAAACTCTCCTTACTAACTCAAACCTCTCCTTACTAACTCAAATCTCCCTAACTCAAACCTCCCTAACTAACTCAAATCTCCCTAACTCAAACCTCCCTAACTAACTCAAATTTCCCTAACTAACTCAAACCTCTCCTTAACTAACTGAAACCTCTCTAACTGAAACTTCCCTAACTCAAACCTCCCTAACTCAAACCTCCCTAACTCAAACCTCTCCTTAACTAACTCAAACCTCTCCTTTATTTTCCTCTGAATCTATTGGCTTTAGTCTGGTTCTTACTTGAATAATTCTCCTGACGTACAATGAATTGTTTTATCACATTCTCTAGCTCCCATTTTATCCAAGAATCTCTGACTTTGATTTATTTTGGCAAAGTGGATTGAGGAATAAATATTTGCCCAGATACCCGGGATAACCTCCCTGCTCTGAATTAGTATCGGGGGAACTTTTAGATCCACCCTAGAAGGCAGATGGAACCTTGGGTTAATGTCTCTTCTGAGGGATGGCACCTGTGACAGTGCAGCACTCCCTCAGAACTGCACCGGAACGTTGGCCTTGATTTTTGTGTTCATGCCCTGGCGTGGGACTTGTGATGATGCTGTGCCTTTAAGAAATGTATTTCAATCATGTTTCTCTGCAGGATGTTTCTGCATTCCTTGGGAATTTGTTGGCACCATGTTGTCTGTAGCTGGTGTCTTGTATTGTTACTGAGGCAGTATCATTGACATCAAGTTGATTTTAATCTGGATTAATGCGGTGTTCTGTGGCTTTAATGGTCCCTGAGGATTGCTGAATGCAGATTGGTTGGGGGTGATTGACAGGTCATGACATGTGGCTGGGGACAGCTATGCTCCACAGAAAAGTCCAGTTTTTAGTTTTGTTTTTCAGTAGTAGGTTGCAGTGGAGAGAAGCCTTTCCCTCTCTCTGGAGCTGGAGTTTCTGTTCTCTGTGTAGCTGTCCCCTGGAAGCTTCCCAAGATTAAGTTGACCTCTCTGAGGTTTGGCTGTTTTGGGGATATCCTTCCCTGCAAACAGCTGGCCTGGATTTCTGTCCAGAGGTGTTGCAATGGTGAAGATCCAGCATCATGTGAGCATACTTGCTTTTTGTGCTAAGTCTGAAGATGGGTGTGTGTCTGTGGGATGGTGCTTAACTTGGAACAACAGAGATAGCTAGCTGTTGGGAGTTACACTGTGTCATGTTTAAGTATTTTAATTGGTAAAAGTTATGTGAATTCTTTTTGTTGTATTCTAACTGTGTTCGTAAATAAAGTTTGTTTTGATAAAAGCTTCCTATTGGGTCACTGGAATCATACCTGGAGTGAAACATCTTATGCTCACCCTAAGCAAATGTAAAAGTTAGAGTCTGGGCTAACTTCACAAAACTCCTTGGAGTTTCTGGCCTGGGTCTTAACAGAGCTGAACCCGGGACCTTGCGGTCCGGAGGTCGGTGTGTTAAACTGCGCCACGGCAACAGCAGAAAGACTGGAGGAAGCGAAGTTTCACCTGGACAAAAACACATTGCACAAACCGTACAACACTGAGAGGTGAGAGATATCGTACCCAGGAGTGGCGCCTTCCTCCAGTACCCATTCCGTACCTCGATGTAATCGTACCAGCACAGACTGCTCTTGTACAGGTCCATGGTGGTGAAGTTTAAAATGATCTGCAAAACACATAGCAGTCTGTTCAAACCCTTTCAAAACACCTCCACCGCTTCCAAACTATCACGAACTGAACTTCTGATAACATCTCCAAGTAGCCCTTTATGGGGCTTGGTTTCAAACCTTTGCCTGATTATTCTGCTGTGACGAGCCATTGGGATCTTACTGTGCCAGTCCTGTTCCCTTACAGCCAATGGGTGGAGTTCTAGCGTGTACAGAGTTCAGGTACTGTGGCTAACGTGACCCTGGGTGATTCAGTGAGTAACCGCAGCACAATAGTGAGACACATTGAGCAGCACCGTGTCTTATAAATAATCATTTACGGGATGTGGGCGTCACTGGCTGGGCCAGCATTTATTGCCCATCCCTAGTTGCCCTTGAGAAGGTGGTGGTGAGCTGCCTTCTTGAACCCGCTGCAGTACCTGAGGTGTAGGTACACCCACAGTGCTGTTAGGGAGACACTGACCCAGTGACAGTGAAGGAACGGCGGGCGATATATTTCCAAGTCAAGATGGTGAGTGAGTTGCACTTGTGTGTGGTGCGGGACTGACTGTGGGGGACAGCATTGATTCATTGACCCAGGTCAAGAAATTACAGGACTGCCTGCAATATTTTGGAGTTTGGATTGGGCGGCACGGTGGCCCAGTGGTTAGCACTGCTGCCTCACAGCGCCAGGGACCCGGGTTCGATTCCCGGCTTGGGTCACTGTCTGTGTGGAGTCTGAACGTTCTCCTCGTGTCTGCGTGGGTTCCCTCCGGTTTCCTCCCACACTCCAAAGATGTGCGAGTTAGGTGGATTGGCCATGCTAATTCGCCTCTTAGTGTCAGGGGGATTAGCAGGGTAAATGCATGGAGTTATGGGGATAGGGCCTGGGTGGGATTGTGGTCGGTGCAGACTCGATGGGCCAAGTGGCCGCCTTCTGCACTGTAGGGTTTCTATGAATTCCTAAGTCCCACCTGGAACATGGTACTTCCCAGCTTTGCAGGGGTGAGAATGGGTGTTTGGCACATGCAGCTCTGGAGCTGGATTCTGGTTGTTGTCCAGGAGTGGGGAGCACAATGTGTGTGAAATAGAGCTTCTCAGAGTAGTCCTGAACTTGGCCTATTTCTTTGGTCAGTCAGGGGACCCCTTTTGGAGCGGTGTGTACCTTGAGGAATTGACTTAAACATTTAATTCACTGCCCCAGAAACGACACTGAACAGATTCCGACTGCCTCCCTTTCACCAGCGAGGCGGTGTTCCTGCTCTCACGGGGAATTATTTTAACTCCTACTGACAATCAGGCCTGAGGGACAGCCCCACCTCAATGTGATGGGGAAGCAGGGTCAAAGATAGCGAAGCTAAGCTGTGAGTTAGTAACAGACAGGTTATACGGTCCAGCAACAACTCCACCCTCAATTCATCCACCCTCATACCCCCGCCAAGTGGCTGTGACAGTAACCCTCACTCGCTACCTCTGTACCTCAGGATCTTGATGTGGAGATGCCGGTGTTGGACTCAGGATCTTTCCAGGGATCGTCAGGAACCTGTCTGGTATTTCCTGGTCAGCAGCAGCCCTGCTGCGTTAAGGCTGTAGCTTGCACCTTGTTTTCTCATGTGCGGATCACATTAATATCTCGATAGATTTGGTGTCTCAGATATCGAGAGGAACAGCCCATTCCCAGGCCACTGGTTGCACCCATGTTGTCATAAAGGCCCGAAATCAACCTGTGGACATCTCTGATGTGGAGATGCCAGCGTTGGACTGGGGTGTGCACAGTAAGACGTCTCACAACACCAGGGACCCAGGTTCAATTCGCAGCTTGGGTCACTGTCTGTGTGGAGTTTGCATGTTCTCCCCGTGCCTGCGTGGGTTTCCTCCGGGCGCTCCGGTTTCCACCCACAGTCCCAAAGACGTGGATTGGCCATGCTAAATTGTCCCTTAGTGTCCCAGGATGTGTAGGTTAGAGGGATGAGTGGTAAGTGTGTGGGATTATGGGGATAGGTTGGGGGGTGGGCCTCGTTAAGATATTCTGTCCGAGAGTCAGTGCAGACTTGATGGGCGGAATGGCCTCCTTCTGCACTGTAGGGATTGTATGAATCTTTCCCCACAGTCTATGCGCAGCCTCTTCCTGGTATCGATGGGGCTTCACCCACCCACACAACACCGGAGGCAGCAGAGATATTCGCTCCAACAGTTACACGCGTCCGAGACAGTCTCACCTTCTCTCCAGGAGTCACAGATATTCTCCAAATACAGTGCGTGAAAGTGGGATATCCATTCGGAAAGCCCGGGGTTGAGAAATTCCCCACGGAATCCTGCAGACTTTCACCGCAGACTGCAATACAAAATAACCAGAATCTGAGAGGAAGCTGGATTATAGCCCAGAGCGAGAGAGGAGGAAGAGGATATAGAGAGCGAGAAGGTGAAAGACACTGAGGGGGTTAGAGGGAGAGGGCGAGGGGGTTAGAGGGAGAGAGCGAGGGGGTTAGAGGGAGAGGGTGAGGGGGTTAGAGGGAGAGGGTGAGGGGGTTGGAGGGAGAGGGTGAGGGGGTTAGAGGGAGAGGGTGAGGGGGTTAGAGGGAGAGGGTGAGGGGGTTAGAGGGAGAGGGTGAGGGGGTTAGAGGGAGAGGGTGAGGGGGTTGGAGGGAGAGGGTGAGGGGGTTGGAGGGAGAGGGTGAGGGGGTTGGAGGGAGAGAGCGAGGGGTTAGGGGGAGAGGGTGAGGGGGTTGGAGGGAGAGAGCGAGGGGGTTAGAGGGAGAGGGTGAGGGGGTTGGAGGGAGAGGGTGAGGGGGTTGGAGGGAGAGAGCGAGGGGGTTAGAGGGTGAGGGGGTTGGAGGGAGAGGGTGAGGGGGTTAGAGGGAGAGGGTGAGGGGGTTGGAGGGAGAGGGCGAGGGGTTAGAGGGGGGGATGAGGGAGTTAGGGGGAGAATCATAGAGTCATACAGCGCAGAAAAGGCCCTTCGGCCCATCAAGTCTGCAACGACAATAACTACCGCTAAGGTCACGCTAATCCCATTTTCCAGCACTTGTCCCATATCCCTGAATGTTTTGAAATTTCAAGAGCACATTAAAATACTTGTTAATGGTACTATGCTTTCCAGTTTCTGCTGCCTTCCGAGGCAGAGCATTCCAGATTCCCACCACCCTCTGAGTGAAATGTTCTCCCAAATCCCCGCCGGGTCTGCTGCCTTCAGTCCTGACCTTCTGACAGTGCGGCACTCCCTCAGCACTGGCCCTCTGACAGTGCGGCACTCCCTCAGTCCTGACCCTCTGACAGTGCGGCACTCCCTCAGTCCTGACCCTCTGACAGTGCGGCACTCCCTCAGCACTGGCCCTCTGACAGTGCGGCACTCCCTCAGCACTGACCCTCCGACAGTACGGCACTCCCTCACTACTGACCCTCTGACAGTGCGGCACTCCCTCAGCACTGACCCTCTGACAGTGCGGCACTCCCTCAGCACTGACCCTCTGACAGTGCGGCACTCCCTCAGCACTGACCCTCTGACAGTGCGGCACTCCCTCAGTCCTGACCCTCTGACAGTGCGGCACTCCCTCAGCACTGACTCTCTGACAGTGCGGCACTCCCTCAGTCCTGACCCTCTGACAGTGCGGCACTCCCTCAGCACTGACCCTCTGACAGTGCGGCACTCCCTCAGCACTGACCCTCTGACAGTGCAGCACTCCCTCAGCACTGACCCTCTAAAAGTGCGGCACTCCCTCAGCACTGACCCTCTGACAGTGCGGCACTCCTTCAGTCCTGACCCTCTGACAGTGCGGCACTCCCTCAGTCCTGACCCTCTGACAGTGCGGCACTCCCTCAGCACTGACCCTCTGAAAGTGTGGCACTCCCTCAGCACTGACCCTCTGACAGTGCGGCACTCCCTCAGCACTGACTCTCTGACAGTGCGGCACTCCCTCAGTCCTGACCCTCTGACAGTGCGGCACTCCCTCAGCACTGACCCTCTGACAGTACAGAACTCCCTCAGCATTAACCCTCTGACAGTGCGGCACTCCCTCAGCACTGACCCTCTGACAGTGTGGCACTCCCTCAGTCCTGACCCTCTGACAGTGCGGCATTCCCTCAGCACTGACCCTCTGACAGTGCAGCACTCCCTCAGCACTGACCCTCTGACAGTGCGGCACTCCCTCAGTCCTGACCCTCTGACAGTGCAGCACTCCCTCAGCACTGACCCCCTGACAGTGCGGCACTCCCTCAGTCCTGACCCTCTGACAGTGCAGCACTCCCTCAGCACTGACCCTCTGACAGTGCGGCACTCCCTCAGTCCTGACCCTCTGAAAGTGCGGCACTCCCTCAGCACTGACCCTCTGACAGTGCGGCACTCCCTCAGTCCTGATCCTCTGACAGTGCGGCACTCCCTCAGTACTGACCCTCTGACAGTGCAGCACTCCCTCAGCACTGACCCTCTGACAGTGCGGCACTCCCTCAGTCCTGACCCTCTGACAGTGCAGCACTCCCTCAACACTGACCCTCTGACAGTGCGGCACTCCCTCAGTACTGACCCTCTGAAAGTGCGGCACTCCCTCAGCACTGACCCTCTGACAGTGCGGCACTCCTTCAGTCCTGACCCTCTGACAGTGCGGCACTCCCTCAGCACTGACCCTCTGAAAGTGCGGCACTCCCTCAGCACTGACCCTCTGACAGTGCGGCACTCCTTCAGTCCTGACCCTCTGACAGTGCGGCACTCCCTCAGTCCTGACCCTCTGACAGTGCGGCACTCCCTCAGTCCTGACCCTCTGACAGTGCGGCACTCCCTCAGCACTGACCCTCTGACAGTGCGGCACTCCCTCAGTCCTGACCCTCTGACAGTGCGGCACTCCCTCAGCACTGACCCTCTGAAAGTGTGGCACTCCCTCAGCACTGACCCTCTGACAGTGCGGCACTCCCTCAGCACTGACTCTCTGACAGTGCGGCACTCCCTCAGTCCTGACCCTCTGACAGTGCGGCACTCCCTCAGCACTGACCCTCTGACAGTACAGAACTCCCTCAGCATTAACCCTCTGACAGTGCGGCACTCCCTCAGCACTGACCCTCTGACAGTGCGGCACTCCCTCAGTCCTGACCCTCTGACAGTGCGGCATTCCCTCAGCACTGACCCTCTGACAGTGCGGCACTCCCTCAGCACTGACCCTCTGACAGTGCGGCACTCCCTCAGTCCTGACCCTCTGACAGTGCAGCACTCCCTCAGCACTGACCCCCTGACAGTGCGGCACTCCCTCATTCCTGACCCTCTGACAGTGCAGCACTCCCTCAGCACTGACCCTCTGACAGTGCGGCACTCCCTCAGTCCTGACCCTCTGAAAGTGCGGCACTCCCTCAGCACTGACCCTCTGACAGTGCGGCACTCCCTCAGTCCTGATCCTCTGACAGTGCGGCACTCCCTCAGTACTGACCCTCTGACAGTGCAGCACTCCCTCAGCACTGACCCTCTGACAGTGCGGCACTCCCTCAGTCCTGACCCTCTGACAGTGCAGCACTCCCTCAGCACTGACCCTCTGACAGTGCAGCACTCCCTCAGCACTGACCCTCTGACAGTGCAGCACTCCCTCAGTACTGACCCTCTGACAGTGCGGCACTCCCTCAGTACTGACCCTCTGACAGTGCAGCACTCCCTCAGTACTGACCCTCTGACAGTGCGGCACTCCCTCAGTGCCGCTCTATACTCAGCTTTGGTAGTTGAATTTTTAGAGTGGGACTTGAATAACTCTCCAGCTCCGAGGTGGGCGGGCCGGGCAGTGAGCCACAGGTCCGTGTGTAAAGATAGGAACGTTCAGGCAGGAGCGTGGAGAGTCCGGCCTCCTTGTTCTCCCAGAGTTAGTGGAAGATCAAACAAAGTGCTGAGACTGTTAAGTACAGACTGCTTCCCACTGACGGAGAAAGCTAATGAAGCAAGCAGTTTCTGCTGCCAGCGTCTACTGTTCTATAATACTGCAGCAACCGGCATCTGGAATACCAGAATCAAACTGCCTCTTAAAAAACCCTGAGCAATATAACACGCTGCAGGAAGGCTGCACATTTGCACTCCAGGAGCAGCTCAGTGAAGCAGGAACCGGCCTCTCCCCGGGGTCTGCTCTGTCGGCTATTTCACACTGAGAGCCACCCTCCCGCTTTGTACTTGTTCACGTTCTGGCCTGGTGCTTTGATACTTACCAGCCGATGCCTCAGGAAGTAAAGCTCACAGCAGACACCTGTCAATATCACTCACAGCTGGAGGGGGATGTAGGGCTCCCCTTTGATCAAATCTTTTACAAGAAGATCAGTCGAAGGCTACAACAATTAAGGCCGGTTTAATGAATTGTTCAAAGAATATTTGTGTCGGATTCCCGCCAGGTGATTGCTTTCTGCTTCAGAAACTGTTCCAGCCCCGAACAGCAGTAACACATGGAGGAGCCCAAGTGTCTGACACTGCCTGTAGCTAGGCCAGATAGTCACACACCCTGTGTGCTGTGCTTTCAAACCCCATGTAGATTACTGCCAGGCTAACTCCCCCCAGCCTGAACCCAGATAGTCACACACCCTGTGTGCTGTGCTCTCGAACCCCATGTAGATTAGTGCCAGGCTAACTCCCCCCAGCCTGAACCCAGATAGTCACACACCCTGTGTGCTGTGCTTTCAAACCCCATGTAGATTAGTGCCAGGCTAACTCCCCCCAGCCTGAACCCAGATAGTCACATACCCTGTGTGCTGTGCTCTCGAGCCCCATGTAGATTACTGCCAGGCTAACTCCCCCCAAGCCTGAATCCAGCAGCTCTTTGGAGGACACAACATTCCAGGATTTGGGAAGGATTAGTGGATCCTCCTAGTTACTTCCCCACGTATACCACACACGCACTCACAAACTCACTCACACACACACTCGCACTCACACACACAAACTCACTTACTCACACACACTCAACACGTGCAGACAAACTCATACACACCCACACACTCATTCACGCACACTCACACACACTCAACATGTGCACATAGAGACACTCACACACACTCACACACAACAGCTGGAGATCACGGAGCATCTGTTTAGAAATGCCCCAAACCGCAGAGACAACAGTGCCCAGAAAACACCCCCCCCGCCCCCCCCCCCACCCCCCAGACAGCTCACCCCGGGACACTGCTTCCAAACTGAAAACACCACCCCCCGCCTCTGCAAGCATTGCTTCCACTGTCCTCAGCATAAAAACCCACCCTGAAGCCTTTGTATGTTCTCCTCTTGAAATAAAAGCCAGCCGTCCATCAGCCTTTACAGTCTGTTCGATGTTTCTCGAACCCCGAGTCTCTCTGGGTTTCCACTCTCACTGACCCTTTATAAAGTATCCTGTTCTTTCCTTTCATTATATCCAAAGTGGATGATCACACATCTGCCTACATTAAAATCCATTTGCCACACTTTTGCTATGAATCTGTTAATATCTCTTGAGAATGTCATGCATCCATCTACATTGTTCCCAACGTCACGTTTCAGTGTGTGATCAGCAAATTTGTAAATGTGGTTTTCTGGCCGGTCGTCTGGGTCAGTAATAAATATCGTGAGAGCCGGACACAGATCCCACTTCATTCTCTTCCCTACCTCGGAGAATGGTGTGGCACGTTGGAAGGATTTCACAGTCTAATTAACAACCAGTCTTCAACCACACTCCTTCTATGGTCAAAATATCCAAAAAGGGACTTGAGCTCAGGCCTAAAAGCTCAGAGGTGAGACTCCCCCCCCTCCTCTACAGGTCCCCAGAAGTGCCAAGTGGCTGATCCATCGCTGCCTCTTCCAGTGGTCCCCAGCATCTCAGATGCCAGTTTCCAGCCAATTCGATTCACTCTACATGATATCAAGAAATGGTTGGAGGCAGTGGATACTGTAAAGGCATTGGACCCTGATAACATTCCGGCAATAGCCCTGATAACTTGTGCTGCAGAACTTGCCGCTCCCCTAGCCAAGCTCTTCCAGTACAGTTACAACACTGGCATCTACCCAACAATGTGGAAAATTGCCCAGGTATGTCCTGTACACAAAAAGCAGGACAAATCCAACCCGGCCAATTACCGCCCAATCAGTTTACTCTCGATCATCAGTAAAGTGATGGAAGGGGTCATCGACAGCGCTATCAAGCAGCACCTGCTCAGCAATAACCTGCTCAGTGACGCCCAGTTTGGGTTTCGCCAGGGTCACTCAGCTCCTGACCTCATTCCAGCCTTGGTTCAAACATGGACAAAAGAGCTGAGCTCCAGATATGAGACTGGACGGCATGGTGGCACAGTGGTTAGCACTGCTGCCTCACAGCACCAGGAACCCAGGTTCATTTCCGGCCTTGGGTCACTGTCTGTGTGGAGTTTGCATATTCTCCCCGTGTCTGTGTGGGTTTCCTCCGGGTGCTCCAGTTTCCTCCACAGTCCAAAGATGTGCAGGTTTGCCATGCGAATTGCCCCTTAGTGTCAGGAGGGTAAATATGTGGGGTTACAGGGATCGGGCCTGGGTGGGATTGTTGTCAGTGCAGGCTCAATGGGCCGAATGGACTTCTTCTGAACTGTAGGGATTCAGTGATTCTCTGAGAGTGACAGCCCTTGACATTAAGGCCGCATTTGACCGAGTGTGGCATCAGGGAGCCCTAGCAAAACTGGAGCCAATGGAAATCAGGGGAAAACTTTCTGCTGGTTGGAGTCATACCCGGCACAGAGAAAGATGGTTGTGGTGGTTGGGGATCAATCATCTCAGCTCCAGGACATCACTGCAGGAGGTCCCTCAGGGCTAGTGCCCTAGGCCCAACCATCTTCAGCTGCTTCATCAATGACCTTCCCTCCATCATAAGGTCAGAAGTGGGGATGTTCACTGATGATTGCACAATGTACAGCACCATTCACAACTCCGCAGATACTGAAGCAGTCAATGTTCAAATGCAACAAGGTCTGGACAATATCCAGACTCAGGCTGACATGTGACAAGTAACATTTGCGCTACACATATGTGAGGCAATGACCATCTCCAACAAGACAGGATCTAACCATTGCCCCTTGACGTTCAATGGTATTACCACTGTTGAATCCCCAGCTATCAACATCCTATTGGTTATCATTGACCAGAAACTGAATTGGACTTGCCATATAAATACAGTGGCTACCAGAGCAGGTCAAAGGTTAGGAATCCTGTGACAAGTAACTCACCTCCTGACTCCCCAAAGCCTGTCCACCATCGACAAGGCACAAGTCAGGAGTGTGATGGAATACTCCCCACTTGCCTGGATGGGTGCGGCTCCAACAACACTCAAGAAGCTCAACACCATCCAGTTCAAAGCAGCCCACTTTATTGGTACCCCTTCCACAAACATTCACTCCCTCCACCACCAACGCAAAGTGGCATCTGTGTGTACCATTCACAAGATACACTGCAGGAACTCACCAAGGTTCCTTAGGCAGAACCTTCCAAACCCACGACCACCACCAACCAGAAGGACAAAGGCAGCAGAAAGCTGGGAACACCACCACCTGGAGGCTCCCCCCCAAGCCACTCACCATCCTGACTTGGAAATGTATCGCCGTTCCTTCACTGTCCCTGGTTCAAAATCCTGGAACTCCCTCCCTAACAGCACTGTGGGTGTACCTCAGGGACGGCTTTGTCAAGGGGAGGTCATGTCTGACAAATCTGTTAGAATTCTTTGAGGAGGTAATGAAGAAGTTAGACAAAGGAGAGCCAGTGGACGGGATTTATTTGGATTTCCAGAAAGCCTTTGACAAGGTGCCTTACAGGAGGCTGCTAAATAAGCTCAGAGTCAATGGTGTTAGAGGCAAGGGACTGGCATGGATAGAAGATTGGCCGACAGACAGAAGGCAGAGAGTGGGGATAAGGGGGTCCTTTTCAGGATGGCAACTAGTGACTACTGCTGTTCCACAGGGGTCAGTGCTGGGACCACAACTTTTCACTACTTACATGAATGATCTGGAAGATGGAACTGAGGGCATGGTTGCTAAATTTGCGGATGATACAAAGATATGTAGAGGGACAGCACGGTAGCACAGTGGTTAGCACTGCTGCTTCACAGCTCCAGGGACCTGGGTTCGAATCCCGGCTCGGGTCACTGTCTGTGTGGAGTTTGCACATTCTCCTCGTGTCTGCGTGGGTTTCCTCCGGGTGCTCCGGTTTCCTCCCACAGTCCAAAGATGTGCGGGTTAGGTTGATTGGCCAGGTTAAAAATTGTCCCTTAGTGTCCTGGGATGCGTAGATTAGAGGGATTAGTGGGTAAATATGTAGGGATATGGGGGTAGGGCCTAGGTGGGATTGTGGTCGGTGCAGACTCGATGGGCCGAATGGCCTCTTTCTGTACTGTCGGGTTTCTATGATTTCTATGATTTCTATGACAGGTAGTGTTGAGGAAGTGGGAAGGCTGCAGAATCACTTGGACAGGCTAGGAGAATGGGCAAATAAGTGGCAGATGGAATACAATGTGGGAAAGTGAGAGGTTATGCACTTTGGAAGGAGGAATGGAGGCATAGACTATTTTCTAAATGGGGAAAGGCTTCGGAAATCTGAAGCACAAAGAGACTTGGGAGTCCTGGTTCAGGATTCTCTCAAGGTTAACGTGCAGGTTCAGTTGGCAATTAGGAAGGCAAATTCAATGTTAGCGTTCATTTCTAGAGGGCTAGAATACAAGAGCAGGGATGTACTGCTGAGGCTGCATCAGGCTCTGGTCAGATCCCATTTGAAATATTGTCAGCAGTTTTGGATCCCATTCCTAAGGAAGGATGTGTTGGCCTTGGAGGAGGTCCAGAGGAGGTTCACAAGAATGATCCCAGGAACGAAGGGTTTGTCATATGAGGAGCGGTTGAGGAGTCTGGGTCTGTACTCGATGGACTTTAGAAGGATGAGGGGGGAATCTAATTGAAACTTACAAAATACTGAGAGGCCCAGATAGAGTGGAGGTGGAGAGGATGTTTCCACTCGTGCGAGAGACTGGAACTCGAGGGCACAACCTCAGAGTGAAGGGACACTCCTTTAAAACTGAGATGAGGAGGAATTTCTTCAGCTAGAGGGTGGTGAATCTGTGGAACTCATTGCCACAGAGAGCTGTGGAGGCCAGGTCATTGAGTGTCTTCAAGACAGGGATAGATAGGTTCTTGATCAATAAGGGGATAAAGGGTTACAGGGAGAAGGCAGGAGAATGGGGATGAGAATCATATCAGCCGTGATTGAATGGCAGAGGAGACTCGAAGGGCCAAATGGCCTAACTCTGCTCCTATGTCTTATGGTCTTATGGACTGTAGCGGTTCAAGGAGGTAGCTCACCACTATCTTCTCAAGGGCAATTAAGGTTGGGGAATAAAGACAGTGACGCTCACACAGACCGATATATAAAAAGAAAACAATAACAACTGGACTCCAGAGAGCCCATGGGGTGACACTGGGCAAATTCTGCTACCCATTATCCCAAATCCTGTTCAGGCTTTTTACTAAACAGATCAATAATTTTCCTTCAATTCCACAAGGTTCACCTTTCGAAAGCAGTCTCTTATCAAGTGCTTCTGGAAATCCATTGAGGGGGAGAAATGTTTCTCTATTAGTTTGGACACCTCCCACTGATCTGTCATTTTACCCACAGGAAAGTTGTATGTTAACAGTGGACAATCTGCTTCATCAAGCAGAGATCAGCCTGACCTCAGTCTTCGTACAGTTGCTGTTTCGTGTTTCATCTTCTCAAACATTGGGCCCGATTTTACCATTTTCATTCTAAGTGCTGAATTGGGCATAATGCGGATCTGACTTGTGAATCTGCTCTCAGGCGCCCCCCATACACACTCAGCCTAAAAAAAAATCGCGGGTCTGAATCGCGCTGTGGGTGGGGCTTATCGCGCCCGAAACGATCGGCGCTCTGAACTGCGCATGCTCAGTTAGAAAAAAATTTTGAAAAAGCGCGCCCGTGTCACATCGCTCCTGGGCCGCAGAAAACGGAGAAAGCGGCCCGGGAGCGAAAAGCGGGAGCGATGGCCCCCACATACATCACTGTCCCCCTTATCCAACCCCCCATTACCCACACACATCACTGTCCCCCTTATCCACCCCCCCACTACCCACAGACATCACTGTCCCCCTTATCCAACCCCCCATTACCCACACACATCACTGTCCCCCTTATCCACCCCCCCACTACCCACAGACATCACTGTCCCCCTTATCCAACCCCCCATTACCCACACACATCACTGTCCCCCTTATCCAACCCCCCATTACCCACACACATCACTGTCCCCCTTATCCACCCCCCCACTACCCACAGACATCACTGTCCCCCTTTTCCACCCCCCACTACCTACAGACATCACTGTCTCCCTTATCAAACACCCCCACTACCCACAGACATCACTGTCCCCCTTATCCACCCCCCACTACCCACAGACATCACTGTCTCCCTTATCAAACCCCCCCGCAACCCAGACTGATCGCCACCCCTGCCCCCCTCCCCGCCCCCACCGATCGCCCGCAGAGTGGCAGCTGACTCCCCTGCCCCCCACCCGCGCCCCAACCAGAGATCCATCTGACCCCGCCCCCCAACACCAGAGATCCATCTGCCCCCTCCCCCCCACCAGTGAGTGATCGGGCCTCCCCCCCTCCCCCCCACCAGAGATACATCTGACCCGCCTCCCTCTTCCCCACCCGACAACGACCAGCCCTCCCCCACCCAACCAGAGATACATCTGACCCACCTCCTCCTCTCCCCCCCCCCCACCCCCCCAAACCAGACAACGATCTGGCCTCACTCCCCTCCCCCCGCAACCAGAGAATGATCTGACCCGCTTCCCCCCTCCCCCCCACCACTGATCTGAGTCAGGGAGCCGTTGGAAGCTCGGAACACGCTCCTCAGCAGCTGGAGCGCCCGATTCAGACTATTATTCAGCAGGTCCATTAGGGCGCGGTTCCGGATTGGCAAACGCGCGGGTAAAGGGGGAAATGCTGATGGAGTTGGGCGGGCAGTTCATTAATTCAATTTAAATGCATGCAATACATTTAAATCGCCGTTGCGCCCGTTTTGGGCGTGAAGCGGATCGCCGCCATTCCCGGGTTTCGGTAAAGTGGCGCTCTGCGCGGACGCGGGCATGGATCGCATTAATGGCCTCACACCCGACTTTACCACGTTTTCGGGGCCCATTATGTTCAATTTGATCCCGTTACGATAGACCTCACAGGAATGTTTATGCATTATTCGACTCTCCGTCATTACTGAATGGGGCGGCGTGGTGGCACGAGAGTTAGCACTGCTGTCTCACAGCACCAGGGACCCGGGTTCGATTGGGGCGGCATGGTGGCACAGTGGTTGGCACTGCTGTCTCACAGCACCAGGGACCCGGGTTCGATTGGGGCGGCACGGTGGCACAGTGGTTGGCACTGCTGTCTCACAGCACCAGGGACCCGGGTTCGATTGGGGCGGCACGGTGGCACAGTGGTTGGCACTGCTGTCTCACAGCACCAGGGACCCGGGTTCGATTGGGGTGGCACGGTGGCACGAGAGTTAGCACTGCTGTCTCACAGCACCAGGGACCCGGGTTCGATTGGGGCGGCACGGTGGCACAGTGGTTGGCACTGCTGTCTCACAGCACCAGGGACCCGGGTTCGATTGGGGCGGCACGGCGGCACAGTGGTTGGCACTGCTGTCTCACAGCACCAGGGACCCGGGTTCGATTGGGGTGGCACGGTGGCACGAGAGTTAGCACTGCTGTCTCACAGCACCAGGGACCCGGGTTCGATTGGGGTGGCACGGCGGCACAGTGGTTGGCACTGCTGTCTCACAGCACCAGGGACCCGGGTTCGATTGGGGCGGCGTGGTGGCACAAGAGTTAGCACTGCTGTCTCACAGCACCAGGGACCCGGGTTCGATTGGGGCGGCACGGCGGCACAGTGGTTGGCACTGCTGCCACATAGCGCCAGGGTTCGAATTCCTGGCTTGGGTCACTGTCTGTGTGGAGTCTGGACGTTCTCCCCGTGTCTGTGTGGGTTTCCTCCGGATGCTCCGGTTTCCTCCCACAGTCTGAAAGATGTGCTGGTTAGGGTGCATTGACCTGAACAGGCGCCGGAGTGTGGCGACTAGGGGATTTTCACAGTAACTTCATTGCAGTGTTAATGTAAGCCTTACTTGTGACTAATAAATAAACTTTTAAAAAAAACTTTAAGGAATCAAACTTGGCTCCTTGCTCGTAGTCTCTGGGACACATTGTTGTTGAAAACTACCACAGACACACTCGGGAAATGTGTCCGCTTTCTGACGCTAACTCATCACAAGCAATATAAAATTCAAACCCACCCCCCGGCATTAAACCCCCTCTGCCTTTACTTCTCTCCCCACTCTTCCCATTCCGAAGCTTGAACCCACAAAAATAAATCCAGGCTGACCGCTCCAGTGCGGTGCTGAGGGAGTGCTGCACTGCCGGACGTGCTGTCTTTCAGGTGTGTTGCTTTGGTGGGTATAAAGGATCTCGTGGCACTGATCTGAAGAGGAGCAGGGGAGTTCTCCCTCGCGTCCTGGCCAATATTTATCCCTCAACAAACATCACAAAAAACAGATCACTTGGCTCATTATCAAAGCGCTGTTTATGGGATCTTGCTGTGCACACTCTCTTCACTCTGACTCTGGCCTTTTGGGTGTATCTGTCCTTTGTTTCACCATAGGAAGTAAATCTTCAGCTGCCTGGACCCCTAAACTCTAGAATTCCATCAGCAAACCTCCCCTCTCTCATACAGTCCGACAGCGCAGAAAAGGCCATTCGGCCCATCGAGTCTGCACCAACAATATCTACTACTAAAGTCGCGCTTATCCCATTTTCCTGCACTTGTCCCATATCTGGGATTCGGAGCCTGTATCCCAACACCAGGATCAGGGGGTTCGGAGCCTGTATCCCAGCACCAGGATCAGGGGGTTCGGAGCCTGTATCCCAACACCAGGATCAGGGGGTTCGAAGCCTGTATCCCAACACCAGGATCAGGGGGTTCGGAGCCTGTATCCCAACACCAGGATCAGGGGGTTCGAAGCCTGTATCCCAACACCAGGATCAGGGGGTTCGGAGCCTGTATCCCAACACCAGGATCAGGGGGTTCGGAGCCTGTATCCCAGCACCAGGATCAGGGGGTTCGGAGCCTGTATCCCAACACCA
Organism: Mustelus asterias; assembly: GCF_964213995.1. Taxonomy (NCBI): domain Eukaryota; kingdom Metazoa; phylum Chordata; class Chondrichthyes; order Carcharhiniformes; family Triakidae; genus Mustelus; species Mustelus asterias. The sequence goes on from NC_135828.1 coordinate 28,498,948, forward strand.
GGATCAGGGGGTTCGAAGCCTGTATCCCAACACCAGGATCAGGGGGTTCGGAGCCTGTATCCCAACACCAGGATCAGGGGGTTCGAAGCCTGTATCCCAACACCAGGATCAGGGGGTTCGGAGCCTGTATCCCAACACCAGGATCAGGGGGTTCGGAGCCTGTATCCCAATACCTCCCACACAGTCAAAGAGTCGTACAGCCCATGGAGTCTGCACCACAATACCACTAAAGCTGCGCTAATCCCATTTTCCATACCTCTTTCACACCTCTTCAACCTCACTAATAAGAGGTTAGTGAGATAGAAGAGATGTTAAAAATCAACAGGAAGGGTAAAGTATTTTTAACATACAGCAGCAAAGAACAATGGGGGGGGATCCCTCAGACAGCCACTTATAGCTGACGATTGAACACTGGTGATGGTATTTGATAAACACTTGACATGTCCATACTCCCGGAATATTGGCCCTGCTCTCTGCACACTCTCAGTGGAGCTCCTATCTCTGTTGAAAGGTGGGATCAGATCCTGTTAGTATTCTGGGTGAGGTCAGACTGGTTTGCAAGCCCTCACTCTCACTGTCGCTCGGTTCATGGGTCTGGGTGTGTAACCAGGCAATCCAATCATACCAAATTTACATAAAATTAGCACAAAATACCATCAGCAGAACGCCTCTCATCGACCCATTTTACACAGCTCTTCACTTCCCTCACACTGAACTCAACCGATTCCTGATCACCCATATCCACCCGTTTTACACACTCACGCCTGTTTACACACACACACCCGTTTACACACACACCCATTTACAGACTCATGCCTGTTTACACACTCACACCCATTTACACACTCACACCCATTTTACACACACCCGTTTACACACACACATCCGTTTACACACACCCGTTTTACACACACACCTGTTTACACACTCACGCCCGTTTTACACACACACACCCGTTTACACACTCACACCCGTTTTACACACACACCTGTTTACACACACCCGTTTTACACACACACCCGTTTACACACACACCCGTTTACACACACACCCGTTTACACACTCACACCCATTTTACACACTCACACCCGTTTACACACTCATGCCCGTTTACACACTCACGCCCACACCCATTTTACACACTCTCACACATTTTACACACTCACACCCACTTCCACATTCACTTCCATTCACACACTCACACCCATTCACACACTCACACCTATTTTATGCATTTGCGTCCATTTTACGCACTCGTGCCTATTTTAGATTGTCTCAGTCACATTAATCCAGCTGTGTTTGATCCATTTCTAGGGTTAATAATTTGGCCAATGTTTGGATGTGAGCTGTCCACAGGCACACAGGCCACACTCACATTGAACAGACACTAAGATTTATGGATGATATTTTTATCTAATTAAATCTCAAAAGGTTTCAGAGAAGCGAAGGCAGATTCTTAGCCGGTTACCTGGACATCGGTACAGTTTCTTGGCTTGGGTGATGTCTCCTTGGCTCAGTCTTACTCTCTGACCAATGGGAGGTCTCACTCCATTCTCGTCCCTGCGAGGAAGAATAGTGTCCAAGAAAACACCCCTTTGGAATGAAGAGAGAGAGCGGCAGCCCATGAATATGACCAACTCAGCAACGGAGGGCTCATTGCAAACACATTTGAACCAGTCAAATAGGAATTTAGTTGTCAAATAAAACAGTAACTGCAGCAGATAGAGGGATGTTAATGACAGTATTGATGGGCAGGCTGATTTACTCACTATCAGGTAGAACCAAACTGAAAAAGGGTGGCACGGTGGCACAGTGGTTAGCACTGCTGCTTCACAACGCCAGGGACCCGGGTTCAATTCTCGGCTTGGGTCACTGTCTGTGTGGAGTTTGCACATTCTCCCTGTGTCTGCGTGGGTTTCCTCCGGGTGCCCCGGTTTCCTCCCACAGTCCAAAGATGTATGGGTTAGGTTGATTGGCCATGTTAAAATTGCCCCTTAGCGTCAGGGAGACGAGCAGGGTAAATACATGGGATTTACATGGGGATACATGGGGGATGCAAATACATGGGGGATAATGCAATCTCATGATTGTTGTTGGTGCAGACTCGATGGGCTGAATGGGCTTCCTTCTGCACTGTAGGTCTTCCATGATTCAATGAAACACTACTCCCAATCTCTGGCAAATTTTGCATTCCTTGGAAATATTATTCGGAAGAGTGATCATAGTAAGGGGTGTGGGAGGAGTGGTCATTGTAAGGGGTTTGGGAGGAGTGGCCATTGTAAGGGGTTTGGGAGGAGTGACCATTGTAAGGGGTTTGGGAGGAGTGACCATTGTAAGGGGTTTGGGAGGAGTGGCCATTGTAAGGGGTGTGGGAGGAGTGACCATTGTGAGGGGTTTGGGAGGAGTGGCCATTGTAAGGGGTTTGGGAGGAGTGACCATTGTAAGGGGTTTGGGAGGAGTGACCATTGTAAGGGGTTTGGGAGGAGTGGCCATTGTAAGGGGTTTGGGAGGAGTGACCATTGTAAGGGGTGTGGGAGGAGTGGCCATTGTAAGGGGTGTGGGAGGAGTGGCCATTGTAAGGGGTTTGGGAGGAGTGACCATTGTAAGGGGTTTGGGAGGAGTGACCATTGTAAGGGGTTTGGGAGGAGTGGCCATTGTAAGGGGTGTGGGAGGAGTGACCATTTTAAGGGGTTTGGGAGGAGTGGCCATTGTAAGGGGTGTGGGAGGAATGGCCATTGTAAGGGGTGTGGGAGGAGTGACCATTGTAAGGGGTTTGGGAGGAGTGGCCATTGTAAGGGGTTTGGGAGGAGTGACCATTGTAAGGGGTTTGGGAGGAGTGACCATTGTAAGGGGTTTGGGAGGAGTGGCCATTGTAAGGGGTTTGGGAGGAGTGACCATTGTAAGGGGTGTGGGAGGAGTGGCCATTGTAAGGGGTGTGGGAGGAGTGGCCATTGTAAGGGGTTTGGGAGGAGTGACCATTGCTCTGAGACAGAGAGGAATGGAATTAGGTGGAACTTGGAATGATTTGAAGGAACAGGGCACCGGCCTGGAGAGCTGGGACCACACTGAGTCCCTGATGGCTCTGAGAGTCACTTAGGAAGATCCTTGGGTTGATTCCCATTCTTTCCTCTGCGATCTAATACTGGACAGATGGACTTTGAGCCATGAAGTTACCATGGTTACTGTGCCTGACCACTCTCCAGTGTCTCCGTCACATGTGGACCTCGTATGAGAATAGACCTGGACTTTGTTACAATAAAATCTATACCTTCCCTCAGAAATGTCTTAATGTGTTTCACAGGGAATGACACGCCATGCATGTCACTCATTAACGAACAAACTAAGGGAAATATTTCAAACAAGGGTCTAAGAAAGAGATGAGGAGGAATTTCTTCCCTCAGGCCATCATTAGCATCTGGAATTTTCTTCCCAGAGAGCAGTGGGGGCTGAATCATTGAAGATATTCGAGGCTGAGTTGGACAGAGATTTCATCTACGGGAGTGGAGGGTTATTGGAGGTGAGTGGGTGGGAGGGAGGGTGCTAACTGGAAAGACCAGAATCAGATCAACCAATGTGGAGCAGGCTCGAGGGGCTGAATGGCCTCCTCCTGTCCCCATTTCTTATGGTACAGCACAGCAAGATCCCACAAGCAGTAATGAGCAGACTGATGAGTTTATCTGTTTTTGGTGATGTTGATTGAGGGACAGGAGTTGTTCTCCCTATGGGACCGGCACAGGATCCTTTACAGATAACCGAACCAATGAAACAGGCAAAAGAAGCCTCGCTTTCACCCTCATTGGAAGGTTGCTAAGCGGAATGTCGGGCATTGAAATATCAGCTAAAATCGGACACTCCAAACCCCTGGGGAACATTATTCCTCAGCCTCTATCACTATCTGGCTCTTTTAATGGGATTCCATCCTGAAATTTCAATCCAATTCACACGGGCCGGCCGAGACTGGAGAAACTGGGAATTGGATCAGAGAAGAGAACAACATGTCAGACAAAAACAAGCCAACAGCTCCCGGTAACGGGAGTACTTCCAGCTCAGTGACACTGATCATTCTGCGAGAACTCGTTACCATTTACAGCAAGTGTGAAGAACTAAATCGACGTAACCTTGAAGTCCAACCTGGAGAAGGTGTTTCTTGCGTAATGCATAATGCTGTCAAAGTCATATGTCTCTCCCAAGGAATTCACTTCCGCTGGTTCCATCTTCAGGAAGTTGTACTCCTGCCCTGTGGCACAACAACAATCAGTATTAATATGCGACTGGGGGAGGCATCACTGTGGACTGAAGTCTAAGTTTCACATCCCAAAAGGCATCACAACGGACAGTACCACAGTCGGAAGCGATGGCCTAGTGGTATCATCTCTAGATTAATCCAGAAACTCAGCTAATGTTCTGGGGACCCGGGTTCGAATCCTGCCATGGCAGATGGTGGAATTTGAATTCAATAAAAAGTATCTGGAATTAAGAATCGAATAATGACCGTGAAACCATTGCTGATGGTTGGAAAAACCCATCTGGTTCGCTAATGTCCTTTAGGGAAGGAAATCTGCCGTCCTTACCTGGTCTGGCCTACATGTGACTCCAGAACCACAGCAATGTGGTTGACTCTCAACTGCCCTCGGGCAATGAGGGATGGGCAATAAATGCTGGCCCAGCCAGCGACGCCCATGTCACACGAATGAAGAAAAACAAAAGCAAGTATCTGATTGGCCAGCATATTGGCCATTGTCAACGAGGAAGAAATGAAACAAGCAATTTGTTCAACTGCTCGAACCAATTGAAACCCACAATTAAAAGGTGCTAGAATCATAGAGATATACAGGCCCTTCAGCCCAACCCATCCATGCCAACCAACCTTCCTAAACTGAACTGGTTCCATTTGCCTGAATTTGACCCATATCCCTCTAAACCCTTCCCATCCATGAATGTCTTTTAAATGTTGTCATTGTACCCGCCTCTACCACCTCCTCTGGCAGCTCATTCCATATACGCACCACCCTCTGTGTGGAAAGGTTGCCTCTCAAGTCCCTTTTAAATCTTTCCCCTCTCACCTTTACCTTATGCCCCCTGGTTTTGGACTCCCCCATCCTGGGGAAAAGACCTTGGCTATTCACCTTATCCACGCCCCTCATGATTTTATAAACCTCTGTAAGGTTACCCCTCATCCTCCTACGTTCCAGGGAAAAAAGTCCCAGCCTCTCCTTATAATTCACTAACCAATCAAATTGTAGAGATAATTTTGGGAAGCAGCCTCAGAAACCTGTTCAAAGTCCATTAAGCCGCTTCACGCACAGTGCACAGCAAGAGCCCATGAGAATGTGGCAGATGGAAGAAGGAGCGGGTTTGGACAAGCTGAGCTCTGAAGGTAGTTCCTCCCAACTCGTGCTCAAAGCCCCCCACCCCCTCCCTGGCTCTGAGAATTTCCCAATAGAAAGGAGCGAGGGAGCGCACAAGTGGGGAGTGGAGAGATAGAAAGACACAGAGGAGGAAGATGACAGGATTGAAGGACTGGGAAGAAGAGGCAGATAAAAGAGAGGGAGGAGGAGAGCTTGAGAAATACAATCTGCTGAAAAAGAGACAGAATTTTGCAGTGTCGAGTTGAGATTACCCCTCAAAGAACAAAGAACAAAGAACAATACAGCACAGGAACAGGCCCTTCGGCCCTCCAAGCCCACGCCGCTCCCCGGTCCAGGATTGAATCCTGAATCCAGGATCCCCGCCCAATTTTCCAGCCTATCTACATACCAATATCCTATCCACCGAGCTGTCCCTCACAGCTACGATGCTTTGTTCATCACAACCTATTAACTCACCCCCACCCCCCCATTCCAGACCATGTGATCTCCAGGGAGAGGCGAAAGTGTCCCAGGATGTGTAGTTTGTTAGAATGGAACCGGTAACAACTTTGTATTGGATGTAATGTGACCAATGGCAACATGGTGTAAGGGTCAGCTGACCCAGTAAACCATGGAACCAATTACAGAATGATGTAATAGTCAGCTGACTCATTATAAATAAGAACCAGTGGTGAGCTTGGATTGGCCCAGGGCGAGGCCTCAAGTTTGGAGTAATGAAGTTTCTTTATTAAACCCTTTCTTTGATTTATAAGTTGGAGTAAGTTTTGTTCTATTTTTATTATCTGCATTTGAAGAGTTACTTCTGATGAAACATAGGTCAGGGGGATTCGCCAAGGAAAATGTATGGAGTTATGGGGATAGGGTGGGAGAAAGGGCCTGGATAAGATACACTGTTGGTGCAGTATTGATGGGCTGAATGGCCTCCTTCTGCACTGTAGGGATTCCATGGATTCTAAGAGATTTTTGGGAATACACTATCAGTGAAGGAGATTTTCCTGGTAATTAATAATAAACAGAAACAAGTGTTGCTCCAAAATGGATTGGATGTAAATTGTTCAGACTCACTGCACTCGGGGCTGTTCCTGTCTGAAATAAACCTCACTGTCCCCACGCTCTGACTCCTGTGGATATGCAAATTCTTGTTCTTCTGCTGAGATTAACGTCTCCATATTCAGGAGCAGATCCTCTGGTGGACTCCTGACTGCAGTCCTGCTCCACTCTCCGAACTGCGCTGTTTCCCATCCCTGCCCCTCCCTCCCCCTCAGTAATCATAGAAACCCTACAGTACAGGAAGAGGCCATTCGGCCCATCGAGTCTGCACCGACCACAATCCCACCCAGGTCCGACCATATCCCTACATATTTTACCCACTAATCCTCTAACCTACACATCTCAGGACACTAAGGGGCAATTTTAGCATGGCCAATCAACCTAACCCGCACATCTTTGGACTGTGGGAGGAAACCAGAGCACCCGGAGGAAACCCACACAGACACGAGGAGAATGTGCAAACTCCACACAGACCCGAGCCGGGAATCGAACCCAGGTCCCTGGAGCTGTGAAGCAGCAGTGCTAACCACTGTGCTACTGTGCCGCCCCACCCAGGTCCCAGCTGACTGACCAGTCCCTGCTAATGATGCCAATGAGGGGGGCTATTTACTTCACAGGACCCTGATTTTCATATTTAAAAAAGGGGCCAACCTTCCAATCAGGCAATTGTGTTTGGACACCTATGGGGAGGACCCTTTCAAAATGGCGCTGGCAGGCAGGCTGCAACCTGAGTTGATGGAGTGAGAGGATGATGGAGCCCATTTGGGCAGCTGTGGCTGACCTTGTACTCGGAATAGGGGTGGAGCTATCGGGTCATTCAGTAATCTGTTCTGGGATTGGGCTATAAGATGAAAACACACTGGGCAGAATGTTTCACTCACCCTGCCCCCAAGTGGGGTTCTGAGGAGGGGCAAGTGTAATATTGAAGGAGGGGTTTCCCCCGGGAAACCACCTGTCCAAACCCAGGTACAATTTCACAGTAGTGGAGTGGTGGGGGGGTGGGGAGGCCTCAGGAGGGAAGGCCATCCATTTACCTATTGAGGCCACTTAAGGGCCAATTAAGGGCTTTTTCCCAACCTCAATATTCAGGCTGGGGAGGAGGGGGGGGGGGGGGGGGGGGGGAGGTGAGGGTCGGGTGGCAAAGTGACAGTAAAACTTTTCCTCATCTCAGGTGGGGAGGGAGCAAAGGGGACCTCACCCTGAAGGCCCCCTCAGAGTTGGGCACCCTCCCCTACTGGGACTTTGGAGCTCCGGAAACTCCTTCCCCAACATTGCAATCGCACCCCCCTCCCTCCTGAATCCCCCGCCCCCCCCCAGGGGTCCCCTACCCTCCCAGCCCCTGGTCATGCCTTTCCAAAGGTCCCAGGAGTTAGTCCCAAGCAATGCACCGCAGTACTGCCCCTGACCACTTGCAGCGCTGTGCCTGCAGTCTGATTGGCTGACAGCTCTCATGGGTGGGTCTTTGTTCCAAGGATGGATGCGAATCCCGGCCACTGCCAATCAAAGCTCAGGAGAGGGCTAATTGGCAGTGGGAGTAAGACCGGTAGATTAGGAACTGTCAGGGTGACACCTGACAAGAAAGCAGGTGACGGATACCGGAATGAACTTAATAAAAGAACAGAATGTGGCAAAAAAACAGAGGACCCAGTACGCTTGACTGAAATCAGAATGCATGCTGGGTTATTTCTAATGTTGGCCAAGTTGGAAATGTATCACGGGTATAATTCTTGTTTCAGATCTGCTGGAGAAGGAAAATGTTAATGACTGTTATCAAAATCTGCCCGCCTTTCAAAGGACAGGTTTCACCGTAAGGAAACGACAAGGACAGGTGTTTCCATAAACCCTGAGAGAGAGAGAGAGACAATCCAGGCCCAGTATCATTGGTAGGACATTGATTACCATGTGGAGGAACATTGTCAATAAATGATTGTCCACTGGGATTTGTTAAAGGTGAGTCATGTCTGACAAACTCAATTGAGCTCATATTGGGGTGGCATGGTGGCACAGTGGTTAGCACTGCTGCCTCACAGCGCCAGGGACCCGGGTTCAATTCCAACCTTGGGTCACTGTCTGTGTGGAGTCTGCACATTCTCCCCGTGTCTGTGCGGGTTTCCTCCGGGTGCTCCGGTTTCCTCCCGCACTCCAAAGATGTGCAGGTTAGGTTGATTGGCCATGGTAATTTGCCGCTTAGTTTCAGGGGGGCGAGCTTGGTAAATGCCTTAGGTTACGGTGACAGAGCCTGAGCGGGATGGTTGGTGCAAGCTCGATGGGCCAAATAGCCTCTTTCTGCGCTGTTGGGATTCTATTCATTCTCTCCTATTCTTTAATGTAAGAAAATACCCCATGGTGTGGTGGTATTGTCACTGGGCTGGTAATCCAGGGACCCAGGTTCAAATCCCATCACAGCAAATAATGAGATTTGAGTTCAATAAAAAGTATTTGGAATTAAGAATCTACCAATGACTATGAAACCATTGTTGATTGTTGGAAAAACCTATCAGGGTCACTAATGTCCTTTTGGGAAGGAAATCTGCCATCCTTACCCGGTCTGGTCTACATCTGACTCCAGACCCACAGCAATGTGGTTGACTCTCAACTCTCTGCCCTCTGAAATGGCCGAGCGAGACACTCAGTTTGGGGGCAACTAGGGACTGCAGAGTCACAGCAATGATAAAATGCCCTCTGATATGGCCTAACAAACCACTCAGTTGGGCAATAAATGCTGGCACAGCCAGCGGTGTCCACATTATAAATTAACAAAGTGAAACACTGACCCAGATTGGGTGATTTTAGGCCAGGTGACCACAAGCTTGGTCAAGGGGTTCAATTTGAAGGTATGTTTCAAAGGGGCAAAGTGATACAGACGGGTGTCGAGAGGGGAATGCAGAGTTTGGGGCTCGGTCCAGGCAGACAATGGCGACTCAGTAACCAGCCGAAACAATCCTCCAAATCTCTACATTCCTTTAACTCTGGCAGGCCGAGATCCACCATTTTAACCGTTCCACCAGTGGCGTCCATGCCTTTAGCCGCTGAGAACCTGTCTGGAAATCTCCTCTGTAACTCTCACCACCTCTCATCTCCCGTAAGGTGCTCCTTTAAACCATTGACCAAGCTTTTGCTCACCTGTCCAAATCCCTCCTTGCGTAGGTGAGTAAAATGATCGAGTGTTGTATGACAGTTCTCTGTTGAAGCATCTTGAGTCATGCTCCCTCTGGGATGCCTAGTCCAGATGTGCCCCCCCCACCCCACCCCTCTCAACACTGACAGCTCCGCACACAATCTCCGGGACGATACGACGGATTACCTGGCTGAATGTTTTCTCTGATGATGCTGACGTGGGTGTCTCTGTCTGGCCGGGTGTGCTCATGCCAGAACCCGATCACGTGTCCCAACTCATGAACCACGATCCCAAACTTGTCACAGTTTTTGCCGATGGAGATGGCTTGGGGTCCACTCCCTCTGCGCCCTACATATGAGCAGCACCTGGACAGCAGTCAGAGGAGTTCCAGTCAGCTTGTGAAACAATACTTACACACACACACACACACAAGCTGAGTGCGTCTCTACAACCCTCCATCCTCCCCGAAATCTACCCCACTGAAAATGACAGCCCCATCTGAATTCAAATAGTGATTTTCACACTGACAGGATGTGCTTTACAATCAATGCAATACTTCTGAAATGTGGTTACTGCTGTAACATAGGAGGGAAGCGATGGCCTAGTGGTATTGTCACTAGACTATTAATCCAGAATCTCAGCTCATGTTCTTGGGACCCGGGTTCGAATCCTGCCATGGCAGCTGGTGGAATTTGAATTCAATAAAAAATATCTGGAGTTAAGAATCTACTGATGACCATGAAACCATTGTTGATTGTCAGAAAAACCCACTAATGTCCTTTTGGGAAGGAAATCTGCCATCCTCACCTGGCCTACATGTCATGATGTGGAGATGCCGGCGTTGGACTGGGGTAAACACAGTAAGAAGTCTCACACCACCAGGTATATAATATATATTTAACCTGTGCTTAACCCTCTCTCCACTCACATTGTCTGTACCTTTAAGACTTGATTACCTGAAAAGACTCGCGTTCCAATCATTATCTTGTAAATTGAGTTTGTGTCTTTATACGCCCCGTTTGTGAACAGAACTCCCACCTACCTGATGAAGGAGCAGCGCTCCGAAAGCTAGTGGCTTTTGCTGCCAAATAGACCTGTTGGACATGAACCTGGTGTTGTGAGACTTCTTACTACATGGCACTCCAGAGCCACAGCAATGTGGGTGACTCAACTGCCCTCAGGCAAGTAAGGATGGGCAATAAATGCTGTAAGAAGTTTAACAACACCAGGTTAAAGTCCAACAGGTTTATTTGGTAGCAAAAGCCACACAAGCTTTCGGAGCTCTAAGCCCCTTCTTCAGGTGAGTGGGAATTCTGTTCACAAACAGAGCATATAAAGACACAGACTCAATTTACATGAATAATGGTTGGAATGCGAATACTTACAACTAATCAAGTCTTTAAGAAACAAAACAATGTGAATGGAGAGATCATCAAGACAGGCTAAAAAGATGTGTATTGTCTCCAGACAAGACAACCAGTGAAACTCTGCAGGTCCACGCAACTGTGGGAGTTACAAATAGTGTGACATGAACCCAATATCCCGGTTGAGGCCGTCCTCGTGTGTGCGGAACTTGGCTATCAGTTTCTGCTCAGCGACTCTGCGCTGTCGTGTGTCGCGAAGGCCGCCTTGGAGAACGCTTACCCGAATATCAGAGGCCGAATGCCCGTGACCGCTGAAGTGCTCCCCAACAGGAAGAGAACAGTCTTGCCTGGTGATTGTCGAGCGGTGTTCATTCATCCGTTGTCGCAGCGTCTGCATAGTTTCCCCAATGTACCATGCCTCGGGACATCCTTTCTTGCAGCGTATCAGGTAGACAACGTTGGCCGAATTGCAAGAGTATGTACCGTGTACCTGGTGGATGGTGTTCTCACGTGAGATGATGGCATCTGTGTCGATGATCCGGCACGTCTTGCAGAGGTTGCTGTGGCAGGGTTGTGTGGTGTCATGGTCACTGTTCTCCTGAAGGCTGGGTAGTTTGCTGCGGACAATGGTCTGTTTGAGGTTGTGCGGTTGTTTGAAGGCAAGAAGTGGGAGTGTGGGGATGGCCTTGGCGAGATGTTCGTCTTATAAATGCTGGCCAGCCAGTGACGCCCATGTCCCATGAATGAATGAAAATGGACTGGCACTCTGAGATGCCTCAACACAAGTGCAATTGTATATTTCTAATATACATTATATATTATATTTATATTATTATAATATTATTGTTATAATTATTATTATATATTTCTAATACACGTTATATATTATATTTATATTATATACTTCTAATATACATTATATATATTTATATTATTATTATAATACTATTGTCAGTATTATTATATTATCATATTTCTAATATACATTCCAATACAAAGATATTGCCTGAAGGGATTTAGAGTTTCCAGCCACTCAATGCACTCAACGCAGGTTGATTGTAATAATGACCTTTCCCCATTGCGCCTTTCCAGTATGGGGCCTGAGTTTTAGTGTGTCCCTCAGCACGTCGTCCTGGACCTCGGAATGTGCCAGTCTGCCACACGTGGTCGAGTTCAATTCCTTACACTGGAAAATCAGGAAGTTTCGGATTGTCCAAAGTTTCCCTTTCACCGATTGGCTGAACCTCCAGCTGCCGCCGATGGCCGGAATTCTCTGGCCGTTCCAGCCCTGCCGCCACTACCAGCGGGAACGGAGAATTTGGTGCCCAGCCAAATCTCCATTCGCGGCAGCGGGACTGGAGAATCCCGGCCACAGATGAGGTCGGAGAATCCGATCCTCTTGCTTGTCTTGGTGTGCGTCCCTGGAAACAGCCCGTAGAGTCCCACCATGATACGGAGCTGCTCAGGGGGCACCTCGGCAAACTGCTTTGCAAAGGAACATTCCAGAAGAGGTGAACAGTCTCCTTCCACCACAGGTGCCTCAGGGGCTGTCTGCAGACGGGGTGAGATTCCGGGTGGGCGGGAAGGATGTGAAGGTGAGTGAGGGGCTTCTCACGACCAGCCAGGCTAGGTCTTGGTGCTGGATCGGTGATGAGGCATTCTGCCAACTGACTCTGACAATCTGCCCAGGGAACCGTCCCATAGGATCCAGCATCTCCTTTCCCTCAGGGCCTTACGCGTAGACCACTGTTTCTCTGCGTAAGGTTCTCCACAAAGTACAGTTGGGTGGCACGGTGGTTAGCACTGCTGCCTCACAGCGCCAATAATCCAGGTTCGATTCCCGGCTTGGGTCACTGTCTGTGTGGAGTTTGCACATTCTCCCCGTGTCTGCATGGGTTTCTTCTAGGTGCTCCGGTTTCCTCCCACAGCCCAAAGATGTGCAGGCTAGGTGCATTGGCCATGATAAATTGCCCCTTAGTGTCCTGGGATGTGTAGGTTAGAGGGATGAGCAGGGTACATATATGGGGTTACGGGGATAGGGGTGGGATTGTTGTCGATGCAGACTCGATGGGCCAAAAGGCCTCTTTCTGTCCTTTAGGGATTCTATGATTCTTTGGTACGGCACCTTAGTGGAAATGGGCCAGACCCATCCATGGCAAAACCGGGAACAGATAGAAGGCCCGGATTCATTGCCTAATTCTCCGTTAGTGAGTGGCTTGCTCGGACATTTCAGAGAACAAAATGGATCTGGAATGTGCTGTAGACCTGAGTAAGCACGGTAAGAAGTCTCACAATGCCAGGTTAAAGTCCAACAGGTTTACTTGGCAGCACAAGCTTTCGGAGTATCAAGCTCCTTCATCAGGTGAGTGAGGACTTGTGTTCACAAACAGGGCATATAAAGACACAAACTCAATTTACAAGATAATGGTTGGAATGTGAGTCTTTACAGGTAATCAAGTCTTTTAAAGGTACAGACAATGTGAGTGGAGAGAGGGTTAAGCACAGGTTAAAGAGATGTGTATTGTCTCCAGCCAGAACAGTTAGTGAGATTTTGCAAGCCCAGGCAAGTCGTGGGGGTTACAGATAGTGTGACATGAACCCAAGATCCTGGTTGAGGCCGTCCTCATGTGTGCGGAACTTGGCTATCAGTCTCTGCTCAGCGATTCTGCGTTGTCGTGTGACGTGGAGGCCGCCTCGGAAAACGCTTACCCGAAGATCAGAGGCTGAATGCCCGTGACCGCTGAAGTGTTCCCCGACTGGAAGGGAACACTCCTGCCTGGTGATTGTCGAGCGGTGTTCATTCATTCGTTGTCGTAGCGTCTGCATGGTCTCCCCAATATACCATGCCTCGGGACATCCTTTCCTGCAGCGTATCAGCTATGATGTGGAGATGCCGGCGTTGGACTGGGGTAAACACAGTAAGAAGTTTAACAACACCAGGTTAAAGTCCAACAGGTTTATTTGGTAGCAAAAGCCACACAAGCTTTCGGTGCTCCAAGCCCCTTCTTCAGGTGAGTGGGAATTCTGTTCACAAACAGGGCATATAAAGACAGAGACTCAATTTACATGAATAATGGTTGGAATGCGAATACTTACAGCTAATCAAGTCTTTAAGAAACAAAACAATGTGAGTGGAGAGAGCATCAAGACAGGCTAAAAAGATGTGTATTGTCTCCAGACAAGACAGCCAGTGAAACTCGGCAGGTCCAGGCAACTGTGGGGGTTACAGACATTGTGACATGAACCCAATATCCCGGTTGAGGCCATCCTCGTGTGTGCGGAACTTGGCTATCAGTTTCTGCTCAGCGACTCTGCGCCGTCGCTGTATCAGCTAGACAACATTGGCCGAGTCGCAAGAGTATGCTGATCTTCGGATAAGCGTTCTCCAAGGCGGCCTCCATGACACATGACAACGCAGAGTGGCTGAGCAGAGACTGATAGCCAAGTTCCGCACACATGAAGACGGCCTCAACCGGGATCTTGGGTTCATGTCACACTATCTGTAACCCCCACGACTTGCCTGGGCTTGCAAAATCTCACTAACTGTCCTGTCTGGAGACAATACACATCTCTTTAACCTGTGCTTAACCCTCTCTCCACTCACATTGTCTGTACCTTTAAGACTTGATTACCTGTAAAGACTCGCATTCCAACCATTATCGTGTAAATTGAGTTTGTGTCTTTATATGCCCTGTTTGTGAACACAAGTCCTCACTCACCTGATGAAGGAGCAACACTCCGAAAGCTAATGCCAAATAAACCTGTTGGACTTTAACCTGGTGTTGTGAGACTTCTTACTGTGCCCACCCCAGTCCAACGCCGGCATCTCCACATCATGACCTGAGTAAGGACAGCAACTATCCTTCCCTCCAGGACTTCAGTGAATCCCGATTACAATCGAATGGTTACATGGTCACCGTTACTGATCCTTTATATTACTCACTAAATTTAAATTGCTGAGATGGAATTTGAACACATTCTCCCGAGCAATGGTGCCGCTCTCTGGATTACTGAATATCAGCGCTCTGCTACCATTCTCTCGGCAGAGCTGTATCACCGCGAAGTGAGAATCTCTCTGAAACAGGCTCTGCTAAATCCGAGCTTCCAATCCTTCAATTCAACTCCACTTACCCACAGGGTCGATAAGTGAAGACAATGAAACTTTCCTCACTGGTTCTCTCCACAAATGTCACGCAGGTAAACTTCTCCCAGTGTCTCATGGCTTGTTTAAATATGGCTCTCTGAGTTCCTAAACCATTTCAAACGAGATGGTCACTTAGAGGAGGAGGAGGGCTGGAGGAGGGGAGGGGGGGGGGATCACATAAACAGCTCACAGTAAAAATCAATGACAATCCACCCCATTCATCTCCTCACTATTACACTGACGCCAAGCTTTCCAGCCGCTCCTGCTTTCAGTTCCCGCTGGCACGATCTTCCAGTCCCACCAGTAGTCTGACAATACAATGTTATTGATATCTTTCAAGGGATTGTTTTAAGGGTCAGTTATTTTTTACAAGTAGTCGGTATGTCGAGAAGGACTGGAACTTCCAGGACAGGTACAGCACGGGGTTAGATACAAAGTAAATCTCCCTCTACACTGTCCCCCATCAAACACTCCCAGGACAGGTACAGCACGGGGTTAGATACAGAGTAAAGCTCCCTCTACACTGTACCTATCAAACATTCCCAGGACAGGTACAGCACGGGGTTAGATACAGAGTAAATCTCCCTCTGCACTGTACCTATCAAACACTCTCAGGACAGGTACAGCACAAGGTTAGATACGGATTAAAGCTCTCTCTACACTGTCCCCCATCAAACGCTCCCAGGACAGGTACAGCACAGGGTTAGATACAGAGTAAAGCTCCCTCTACACTGTCCCTATCAAACACTCCCAGGACAGGTACAGCATGGGGTTAGATACAGAGTAAAGCACCCTCTGCACTGTCCCTAACAAACATGATGTGGAGATGCCGGCGTTGGACTGGGGTAAACACAGTAAGAAGTCTCACAACACCAGGTTAAAGTCCAACAGGTTTATTTGGCAGCACAAGCCACTAGCTTTCGGAGCGCTGCTCCTTCATCAGGTGAGTGGGAGTTCTGTTCACAAACAGGGCATATAAAGACACAAACTCAATTTACAGAATAATGGTTGGAATGCGAGTCTTTACAGGTAATCAAGTCTTAAAGGTACAGACAATGTGAGTGGAGAGAGAGGGTTAAGCACAGATTAAAGAGATGTGTATTGTCTCCAGCCAGGACAGTTAGTGAGATTTTGCAAGCCCAGGCAAGTCGTGGGGGTTACAAAAAGTGTGACATGAACCCAAGATCCCGGTTGAGGCTATCCTCATGTGTGCGGAACTTGGCTATCAGTCTCTGCTCAGCGACTCCGCGTTGTCATGTGTCGTGAAGGCCGCCTTGCAGAACGCTTACCTGATGATCAGAGGTCGAATTCCCATGACCGCAGAAGTGTTCCCCAACAGGAAGAGAACAGTCTTGCCTGGTGATTGTCGAGCGGTGTTCATTCATCCGTTGTCGTAGCGTCTGCATGGTCTCCCCAATGTACCATGCCTCGGGACATCCTTTCCTGCAGCGTATCAGGTAGACAATGTTGGCCGAGTTGCAAGTGTACCAAGTGTGGATGGTGTTCTCACGTGAGATGATGGCATCCGTGTCGATGATCCGGCACGTCTTGCAGAGGTTGCTGTGGCAGGGTTGTGTGGTGTCATGGTCACTGTTCTCCTGAAGGCTGGGTAGTTTGCTGCGGACAATGGTCTGTTTGAGGTTGTGCGGTTGTTTGAAGGCAAGAAGTGGGGGTGTGGGGATGGCCTTGGCGAGATGTTCGTCTTCATCAATGACATGTTGAAGGCTCCGGAGAAGATGCCGTAGCTTCTCCGCTCCAGGGAAGTACTGGACGACGAAGGGTACTCTGTCCACTGTGTCCCGTGTTTGTCTTCTGAGGAGGTCGGTGCGGTTTTTCGCTGTTGCACATCAAAACTGTCGATCGATGAATCGAGTGCCATATCCTGTTCTTATGAGGGCATCTTTCAGCGTCTGGAGGTGTCTGTTGCGATGCTCCTCATCCGAGCAGATCCTGTGTATACGGAGGGCTTGTCCGTAGGGGATGGCTTCTTTAACGTGTTTAGGGTGGAAGCTGGAGAAGTGGAGCACCGTGAGGTTATCCGTGGGCTTGCGGTACAGTGAGGTGCTGAGGTGACCGTCCTTAATGGAGATGCGTGTGTCCAAGAATGCAACCGATTCCGGAGAGTAGTCCATGGTGAGTCTGATGGTGGGATGGAACTTGTTGATGTCATCATAGAGTTGTTTCAGTGATTGTTCACCATGAGTCCAAAGGAAGAAAATGTCATCGATGTATCTAGTGTATAGCATGGGTTGAAGGTCCCGTGCGGTGAAGAAGTCTTGTTCGAACCTGTGCATGAAGATGTTGACATATTGAGGTGTGAATTTGGTCCCCATGGCTGTTCCGTGTGTCTGGATGAAGAACTGGTTGTTGAAGGTGAAGACATTGTGGTCCAGGATGAAGCGGATGAGTTGTAAAATTGCATCTGGAGATTGGCAGTTGTTGGCGTTGAGTACTGAGGCAGTTGCAGCAATGCCATCGTCGTGGGGGATGCTGGTGTAGAGTGTCGAGACATCCATTGTGACGAGGAGTGCTCCTGGTTCAACTGCTCCATGTGTGCCGAGTTTCTGTAGGAAGTCCGTAGTGTCGCGACAAAAGCTGGGGATTCTTTGTACAATGGGTTTCAGGATGCCCTCAACGTAGCCGGAGAGGTTCTCGCACAGGGTCCCATTGCCCGATACGATGGGATGGCCGGGTGTGTTTGCCTTGTGTATCTTCGGGAGGCAGTAGAGATCTCCAACGCAGGGAGTACGTGGGATGAGAGCACGGAGGGTGCTCTGAAGGTCCGGATCAAAAGTCTTGATCAGTCTGTTGAGTTAACGGGTGTATTCTTTGGTCGGATCTGTGGGTAGCTGTCTGTAGTGTTCCTCATTGTTCAGTTGTCAGTACATTTCTTTGCAGTAATCCGTTCTGTTCAGTATGACGATGGTCCCTCCTTTGTCTGCTGGTTTGATGACAATGTTGCGGATGATCTTGAGAGCGTGGATGGCGTTGCGTTGTGCTTGGGTGATGTTCGAGGCTGTCTTGTGAGTGCGGCTGATGAATCTGGTGTTGACGCACCTCCTGACGGCTTGGACATACATGTCAAGTCAAGGGCAGCGGCCTTCCGGAGGAGTCCAATTCGACTCTTTCCTCTTCGGTTACTGCACTGCGGATCTCTCAGTCGGCAGTTCCGGTTCATTGGCTGTCTCATTGTGTTCGCTGTTGGCCTCTTGGGGTTTGTGGAAGAACTCCCGCAGCCTCATTCGCCTGATGAATTCCTCACCAAGGCCATCCCCACACCCCCACTTCTTGCCTTCAAACAACCGCACAACCTCAAACAAACTACCTGCAGCAAACTACCCAGCCTTCAGGAGAACAGTGACCACGACACCACACAACCCTGCCACAGCAATCTCTGCAAGATGTATCGGATCATCGACACGGATGCCATCATCTCACGTGAGAACACCATCTACCAGGTACACGGTACATACACTTGCAACTCGGTCAACGTTGTCTACCTGATACGCTGCAGAAAAGGATGTCCCGAGGCATGGTACATTGGGGAGACCATGCAGACGCTACGACAACGGATGAATGAACACCACTCGACAATCACCAGGAAAGAGGGTTTTCTTCTTGTAAGGGAACACTTCAGCGGTCACGGGCATTCGGTCTCAGATCTTCAGGTAAGCATTCTCCAAGGCAGCCTTCACGACACACGACAGCGCAGAGTCGCTGAGCAGAAACTGATAGCCAAGTTCCGCACACATGAGGATGGCCTCAACCGGGATCTTGGGTTCATGTCACACTATCTGTAACCCCCACGACTTGCCTCGGCTTGCAAAATCTCACTAACTGTCCTGGCTGGAGAGAATACACATCTCTTTAACCTGTGCTTAACGCTCTCTCCACTCACATTGTCTGTACCTTTAAGACTTGATTACCTGTAAAGACTCGCATTCCAACCATTATTTTGTAAATTGAGTTTGTGTCTTTATATACCCTGTTTGTGAACAGAACTCCCACTCACCTGACGAAGGAGCAGCGCTCCGAAAGCTAGTGGCTTGTGCTACCAAATAATGTTGGACTTTAACCTGGTGTTGTGAGACTTCTTACTCTATCAAACATTCCCAGGACAGGTACAGCACGGGGTTAGATACAGAGTAAAGCTCCCTCTACACTGTCCCCATCAAACACTCCCGGGACAGATACAGCACAGGATTAGATACAGACTAGAGCTCCCAGGATAGGCACAGCAGAGGGTTAGATAGGGAGTAAAGTTCCCTCTACAATGTCCCCATTAAACACTCCCAGGCCAGCTATAGCACAGGGTTAGATACAGAATAAAGCTCCGTCTGCACTGTCCCCATCAAACACTCCCAGGACAGGTACAGCACGGGGTTAGATACAGAGTAAAGCTCCTTTTACACTGTCCCCATCAAACACTCCCAGGACAGGTGCAGCATGGGGTTGGATACAGAGTAAAGCTCCCTCTATACTGTCCCCATCAAACACTCCCAGGACAGATGCAACATGGGGTTAGATATAGTCTAAAGCTCCCTCCATACTGCCCCCATCAAACACTCTCTGAACAGATACAGCACAGGGTTAGGTACAGAGTAAAGCTCTCTATACACTGTCCCCATCAAACACTCCCAGGACAGGTACAGCACGGGGTTAGATACAGAGTAAAGCTCCCTCTACACTGTCCCTATCAAACACTCCCAGGACAGGTACAGCACAGGGTTAGATACAGAGTAAAGCTCCCTCTACACTGTCCCCATCAAACACTCCCAGGACAGGTGCAGCATGGGGTTAGATACAGAGTAAAGCTCCCTCTACACTGTCCCCATCAAACACTCCCAGGACAGGTACAGCACAGGGTTAGATGCAGAGTAAAGCTCCCTCTATACTGTCCCCATCAAACTCTCCCAGGACAGGTACAGCACAGGGTTAGATGCAGAGTAAAGCTCCCTCTACACTGTCCCCATCAAACACTCCCAGGACAGGTACAGCACGGGGTTAGATACAGAGTAAAGCTCCCTCTACACTGTCCCCCATCAAACACTCCCAGGACAGGTACAGCACGGGGTTAGATACAGAGTAAAGCTCCCTCTACACTGTCCCCATCAAACACTCCCAGGACAGGTACAGCACGGGGTTAGATACAGAGTAAAGCTCTCTCTACACTGTCCCCATCAAACACTCCCAGGACAGGTACAGCACGGGGTTAGATACAGAGTAAAGCTCTCTCTACACTGTCCCTATGAAACTCTGCAGTACATTGTCATTGTGATTTGTGCTGACATTGGGCTCGGAGTTGAACGTGTTTCCATTCTATAAACACTGATACTGAGTGTGGAAATGTGACAGTAACAGTGAGACTGTGTCGTTCTGACTCACACTGACCAGTGAAGTTTCCTCCTATAACGTAGGGAATGATTCCTCCGGGCCAGATGCGCTCTGAACGTGAGGTGGCTGCTCGCCCCACTCTGCTGCGAGGGGCTCTTTGTCGACGCTGGCTCCTCTGTCTCGCGTTGAGGTTATCTGAAAGAATAGGAGCAATTTGAATTGATTTATTATTGTCACATGTATTAACATACAGTGAAAAGTATTGTTTCTTGCGCGCTATACAGACAAAGCATACTGTTCATAGAGAAGGAGAGGAGAGAGTTCTGAATGTAGTGTTACAGTCATAGCTAGGGTGTAGAGAAGGATCAACTTAATGCAAGGGATGAGGTTTCAGGGTCGCAGGAGTGTACTGGCAGGCAGGAAGGTGGTTTGAAGTGTGTATACTTCAACGCCAGGAGCATCCGGAATAAGGTGGGTGAACTTGCAGCATGGGTTGGTACCTGGGATTTCGTTGTTGTGGCCATCTCGGAGACATGGATAGAGCAGGGACAGGAATGGTTGTTGCAGGTTCCAGGTTTTAGATGTTTCAGTAAGTGCAGGGAAGGTGGTAAAAGAGGGGGAGGTGTGGCATTGTTAGTCAAGGACAGTATTACGGTGGCAGAAAGGACATTTGATGAGGACTCGTCTACTGAGGTAGTTTGGGCTGAGGTTAGAAACAGGAAAGGAGAGGTCACCCTGTTGGGAGTTTTTTATAGACCTCCGAAAAGTTCCAGAGATGTAGAGGAAAGGATTGCAAAGATGATTCTGGATAGGAGCGAAAGTAACAGGGTAGTTCTGGGGGACTTTAATTTTATAAATATTGACTGGAAAAGCTATAGTTCGAGTGCTTTGGAGGGGTCAGTTTTTGTCCAATGTGTGCAGGAAGGCTTCCTGACACAGTATGTCGATAGACCAACAAGAGGCGAGGCCACATTGGATTTGGTGCTGGGTCAGGAACCAGGCCAGGTGTTAGATTTGGAGGTAGGTGAGCACTTTGGTGACAGGAAAGATGTGGAAGTGTTGGAAAGGGTGCAGAGGAGATTTACCAGGATGTTGCCTGGTATGGTGGGAAGATCGTATGAGGAAAGGCTGAGGGACTTGAGGTTGTTTTCGTTAGAGAGAAGAAGGTTAAGAGGTGACTTAATAGAGGCATACAAGATGATCAGAGGATTAGATAGTGAGAGCCTTTTTCCTCGGATGGTGATGGCTAACACGAGGGGACATAGCTTTAAATTGAGGGGTGAGAGATATAGGACAGATGTGAGAGGTAGGTTCTTCACTCAGAGAGTAGCAAGGGCGTGGAATGCCCTGCCTGCAGCAGTATTGGACTCGTCAACATTAAGAGCATTCAAATGGTTATTGGATAAACATATGGATGATATTGGAATAGTGTAGATTAGAGGGGCTTTAGATTGGTTTCAGTGGTCGGCGCAACATCGAGGGCTGAAGGGCCTGTACTGCGCTGTTATGTTCTATGTTCTATGTAAGTCCATTCAAAAGTCTGACAGCATCAGGGAAGAAGCTGTTCTTGAGTCGGTTGGTACGTGACCTCAGACTTTTGTATCTTTTTCCCAAAGCAAAAATGTGGAGTAGAGAATGTCCAGGGTGCGTGGGGTCTTTAATTATGCTGGCTGCTTTGCCGAGGCAACAGGGACTGTAGACAGAGTCAATGGATGGGAGGCTGGTTTGCGTGATGGATTGGGCTACATTCACAACCTTTTGCAGTTTATTGCGGTCTTGGGCAGAGCAGGAGCCATACCAAGCTGTGATACAACCAGAAAGAATGTTTTCTATGGTGCATCTGTAAAAGTTGGTGAGAGTCGTAGCTGACATGCCAAATTTCCTTAGTCTTCTGAGAAAGTAGAGGCGTTGGTGGGCTTTCTTAACTATAGTGTTGGCATGAGGGGACCAGGGCAGGTTGTTGGTGATCTGGACACCTAAAAACTTGAAGCTCTCGACTCTTTCTACTTCGTCCCCATTGACGGGCATGTTCTCCTTTACGCTTCCTGAAGTCGATGACAATCTCCTTTGTTTTGTTGAGAGATTATTGTTGCCGCACCAGTTCACCAGATTCTCTATCCCATTCCTGTACTCTGTCTCGTCATTGTTTGAGATCCAACCCACTACGGTGGTGTCGTCAGCAAACTTGAAAATCGAATTGGAGGGGAATTTGGCCGCACAGTCACAGGTGTATAAGGAGTACGGTAGGGGGCTGAGAACACAGCCTTGTGGGGCACCTATGTCGAGGATGATCGTGGAGGAAGTGTTGTTGCCTATCCTTACGCATTGTGGTCTGCGGGTATGGAATTTCAGGGTCCAGTCATGGGGGGGAGGAGCCAAGCCCCAGGCCGTGGAGTTTGGAGATGCATTTTGTAGGAATAACGGTGTTGAAGGCTGAGCTGCAGCTGATAAATAGATGGCCCTGCACTCAAAGTAGACTGGGATCAGCTACTTGCAGGAAAATCCAATTGGTGCAGTGGGAGTCAGTCAAAAAGGAAATACAGAGAGTACAAAGCCACCACGCTCACGCAATGATAAAGGGTGGAATCAAAATGTCTAGTCCAGAGACCGCTGGATGTCAGAGATATACAGGATTGGACAAGGCAAAAAAGGGAGCCTTATGGTAGAGACAGGGGGCTCAGAACAGTGGATGCCTGAGAGGAGGTGTAGGGGGGGGGACTTAAAAAACAAGAAATGAAAGTTAAGAAAGGGCATTGACCAAGTGTCAGATCAAGCCCAAGATCAGATGTAATGCCTTTCCTTGTCAGTTTGGATCTTGCTCGTCTTCCTTGTGGGGACCATCAATCAGATTCAATTTGAATTGGTTTTCCGAGCAAGCAAGGAGAGGATTTGAAAGGCTTACCCTGTCCGCTCTGTGCATTGGCTTTGTAACTTTATGAATTGAGTAAAAATGTTAAAAACCAGGCAAAATAAAGGGAAATCCCAAGCTGTTAAGTAAGTTAAGAGCAAGAGGGTAACCAGGGAAAGAGTAGGGCCCATTAGGGATCAAAGTGGCAATGTGAGTGTGGAGCTGAAAGACGTAGGTGAGGTTTTAAATGAGTATTTTGCATGTGTTCAATATGGAGAAGGACGATGTCGGTATAGAAAGCAGGGAAGGGGACTGTGATATAACTGAACAAATCAGCATCGAGGGAGAGGTGGTGTTAGCGGTTTTAGTGGGCTTATAGGTGGATAAATCTCCCGGCTCAAATGAGATGTACCCTATGGGAAAAGGGGAGATTGTAGGGGCTCTGACACTTAATTTTCAAATCCTCTCTGGCCACAGGAGAAGTGATGTGGAGATGGACTGGGGTAAGCACAGTCAGAAGTCTCACAACACCAGGTTAAAGTCCAACAGATTTATTTGGCACGAGCTTTCAGAGTCTCACTCCTTCATCAGGTGAGTGAGGAGTTGTGTTCACAAACAGGGCATTTCAGACACAACTCAATTTACAAGATAATGGTTGGAATGTGAGTCTTTACAGGTAATCAAGTCTTAAAGGTACAGACAATGTGAGTGGAGAGAGCGTTAAGCACAGGTTCAAGAGATGTGTACTGTCTCCAGCCAGGACAGTTAGTGAGATTTTGCAAGCCCAGGCAAGTCGTGGGGGTTACAGATAGTGTGACATGAACCCAAGATCCCGGTTGAGGCCGTCCTCATGCGTGCGGAACTTGGCTATCAGTCTCTGCTCAGTGATTCTGCGTTGTCGTGTGTCGTGAAGGCCGCCTTGGAGAACGCTTACCCGAAGATGGGCGGGACGGTGGCAAATGGAATTTAACCCTGAAAAGTGAGGGATGTATTTTGGGGGAACTAACAAGGCAAGGGAATACACAATAGTAGGACGTTTGAAAGTAAAAAGGACCAGAGGGACCTTGGGATGAATGTCCAAAGATCTCTGAAGGCAGCAGGATAGATAGGTGGTTAAGAAGGCATATGGGATACTTGCCTTTATTAGCTGAGGGATAGAATATAAGAACAAAGAAAAGTACAGCACAGGAACAGGCCCTATGGCCCTCCAAGCCTGCGCCGATCATGGTGCCCTGAACTAAAATAAAACCTTTTGTCCCTACTCGGATGTATCCTCCTATTCCCTCCCCATTCATGTAACCATCCTGAGCAGGGAGGTTGTGATGGAGCTGTATAAAACACTAGTTAGGCTACAGCTAGAGTACTGTGTACAGTTCTGGTCACTGCACTATAGGATGTGATTGCTCTAGAAAGGATGCAGAGGGGATTTGCCAGGATGTTGCCTGGGCTGGAGAGTTTCAGCTATGAAGAGAGGCTGGTTAAGCTGGGGCTGTTTTCCTTAGAGCAGAGAAGGATGAGGGGAGACCTGATTGAGGGGTACAAAATTATGAGGGATATTGAAAGGAAGGAACTTTTCCCCCTTGGAGAGGGGCCAATAAACAGGGGGCACAGATTTAGAGTAAGGGGCAGGAGATTTAGCGGCGATTTGAGAAAAACTTTTTCACCCAGAGGGTGGTGAGAATCCGGAACTCACTGCCTGAAAAGATGGTAGAGGCGGGAACCCTGACAACATTTAAGAAACATTGGAGCACCACAGCATACAAGGCTACGGAACCAGTGCTGGAAAATGGGGTTAGAATAGATAGGCATATGATGACTGACGCAGTCACGATGGGCCAAATGGCCCCTTTCTGTGCAGTAAAAATCTATAACTCTCTATAACTCCAGCGTGGATAGACGGGCCTGTCACTCCAGCGTGGATAGAGGGGCCTGTCACTCCAGCGTGGATAGATGGGCCTGTCACTCCAGCGTGGGTAGATGGGCCTGTCACTCCAGCGTGGATAGACGGGCCTGTCACTCCAGCGTGGATAGATGGGCCTGTCACTCCAGCGTGGGTAGATGGGCCTGTCACTCCAGCGTGGATAGATGGGCCTGTCACTCCAGCGTGGATAGAGGGGCCTGTCACTCCAGCATGGATAGACGGGCCTGTCACTCCAGCGTGGATAGAGGGGCCTGTCACTCCAGCATGGTTAGACGGGCCTGTCACTCCAGCGTGGATAGATGGGCCTGTCACTCCAGCGTGGATAGAGGGGCCTGTCACTCCAGCATGGATAGACGGGCCTGTCACTCCAGCGTGGATAGAGGGGCCTGTCACTCCAGCGTGGTTAGACAGGCCTGTCACTCCAGCGTGGATAGAGGGGCCTGTCACTCCAGCGTGGATAGATGGGCCTGTCACTCCAGTATGGATAGAGGGGCCTGTCACTCCAGCGTGGATAGACGGGCCTGTCACTCCAGCGTGGATAGAGGGGCCTGTCACTCCAGCGTGGATAGATGGGCCTGTCACTCCAGCGTGGATAGACGGGCCTGTCACTCCAGCGTGGATAGATGGGCCTGTCACTCCAGCGTGGATAGACGGGCCTGTCACTCCAGCGTGGATAGATGGGCCTGTCACTCCAGCGTGGATAGATGGGCCTGTCACTCCAGCGTGGATAGATGGGCCTGTCACTCCAGCATGGATAGACGGGCCTGTCACTCCAGCATGGATAGATGGGCCTGTCACTCCAGCGTGGATAGACGGGCCTGTCACTCCAGCATGGATAGATGGGCCTGTCACTCCAGCGTGGAAAGACGGGCCTGTCACTCCAGCATGGATAGATGGGCCTGTCACTCCAGCGTGGATAGATGGGCCTGTCACTCCAGCGTGGATAGATGGGCCTGTCACTCCAGCGTGGATAGACGGGCCTGTCACTCCAGCGTGGATAGATGGGCCTGTCACTCCAGCGTGGATAGATGGGCCTGTCACTCCAGCGTGGATAGATGGGCCTGTCACTCCAGCATGGATAGACGGGCCTGTCACTCCAGCATGGATAGATGGGCCTGTCACTCCAGCGTGGATAGACGGGCCTGTCACTCCAGCATGGATAGATGGGCCTGTCACTCCAGCGTGGAAAGACGGGCCTGTCACTCCAGCATGGATAGATGGGCCTGTCACTCCAGCGTGGATAGATGGGCCTGTCACTCCAGCGTGGATAGATGGGCCTGTCACTCCAGCATGGATAGAGGGGCCTGTCACTCCAGCGTGGATAGACGGGCCTGTCACTCCAGCGTGGATAGACAGGCCTGTCACTCCAGCATGGATAGATGGGCCTGTCACTCCAGCGTGGATAGATGGGCCTGTCACTCCAGCGTGGATAGATGGGCCTGTCACTCCAGCGTGGATAGATGGGCCTGTCACTCCAGTGTGGATAGACGGGCCTGTCACTCCAGTGTGGATAGACGGGCCTGTCACTCCCGCGTGGTTAGACGAGCCTGCAACTTTTTTTTATTATTCAGTCACTGGCTAGGTCAGCGTTTATTACCCATTCCTAATTGCAAAGTTTGTGGTGAGCTGCTTTGTTGAATTGCTGCAGTCTGTTCAGTGTAGGTACACCCACAGTGCTGTTACCGAGTTGGTGTTCCAGGAATTGAACTCACCGACAAGTGGGGATGGTATGTGACTCAATGGGATCTTCCAGGTGCTGGTGTTCCCATGTTTCTGCTCTCCTTGTCCTTCTAGATGGAAGTTGTCGTGAGTTTGGAAGATGCTGCCTAAACTCATCTGTCAAGGGCTGCCCCTAAACTGCAGCCCTTGACAGTCTTGATGTCAAGGGCTGTCACTCTCACCTCACCTCTGGAATTCAGCTCTTTTGTCCATGTTTGAACCAAGGCTGGAATGAGGTCAGGAGCTGAGTGACCCTGGAGAAACCCAAACTGGGCGTCACTGAGCAGGTTATTGCTGAGCAGGTGCTGCTTGATAGCACTGTTGATGACCCTTCCATCACTTAACTGATGATCGAGAGTAAACTGATTGGGCGGTAATTGGCCGGGTTGGATTTGTCCTGCTTTCTGTGTACAGGACATACCTGGGCAATTTTCCACATTGTTGGGGAGATGCCAGTGTTGTAACTGTACTGGAAGAGCTTGGCTAGGGGAGCGGCAAGTTCTGGAGCGCAAGTCTTCAGTACTATTGCCGGAGTGTTATCAGGGCCCATTGCCTTTGCAGTATCCAGTGCCTCCAACCGTTTCTTGATATCATGTAGAGTGAATCGGATTGGAGACTGGCATCTGAGATGCTGGGGACCACTGGAGGAAGCCGAAATGGATCATCCACTCGGCACTTCTGGCTGAAGATTGCTGCGAATACTTCAGCCTTATCTTTTGCACTGATGCGCTGGGCTCCTCCATCATTGAGGATGGGGATATTTGTGGAGCCTCCTCCTCCTCCAATGAGTTGTTTAATTATCCACCACCATTCTCGACTGGATGCGATAGGACTGCAGAGCTTAGATCTGATCCGTTGGTTGTGGGATCGCTTAGCTCTGTCTATCACTTGCTGTTTTTGCTGCTTGACACACAAGTAGTCCTGTTTGGTAGCTTCACCAGGTTGACACCTCATTTTTAGGTCTGCCTGGTGCTGCTCCTGGCATGCCCTCCTGCACTCTCCATTGAACCAGGGTTGCTCCCCTGGCTTGATGGTAATGGTTGAGTGGGGGATATTCCGGACCATGAGGTTGCAGATTGTGCTGGAGGACAGTCCTGCTGCTGTTGATGGCCCACAGCGCCTCATGGATGCCCAGTTTTGAGTTGCTCGATCGGTTCGAAGTCTGTCCCATTTAGCACAGGGTTAGTGCCACACAACATGATGGAGATTATTCTCACTGTGAAGGCAGGACTTTGCCTCCACAAGGACTGTGCGGTGGTCACTCTTACCGATACTGTCATGGGCAGATGCATCTGCAGCCGGCAGATTGGTAAGGATGAGGTCAAGTATGTTTTCTCCCTCTTGTTGATTCCCCCTCCACCTGCTGCAGACCCAGTCTAGCAGTTATATCCTTTAGGACCCGACCAGCTCGATCAGTAATGCTGCTATCAAGCTGCTCTTGTTGGTGGGCATTGAAATCCCCACGCAGAGTACATTCTGTGCCCTCAGTGCTTCCTCCAGCATGGCTTGTTCAGTCTCCTGTGGGAGTAGTTAGATCGTCTTGTTCTGATGGAACAGGAGTTTGCCTTCCCTTTGCAGACAGGTCTGGGGGAGGGAAATAACTAAACATTTATCCAAAATTATTATTTTTCAGCACACAGATCTCAAGTTTCATCGAATGAGTTTTGCTCAGTGCAAGGATTAAATGTTTACGATTCAGCAAGTTTTCTTGTAAACAATAATTGGAGTGTGGAGAACCTTCTGTCCCTGAAGGATACCAGCAGGATTTAATAATTCACCTTCAGCGATAAACACACATTATTTGGGTGTGGCTTCTAAAGACAGCAGACAGGATTACACCAGATTTGTGAAGCAGTACTAAAATATGGAGTTGGTGTCTCCTTCTCTCCGTGGGTCTGCAGGAGCTGAGAGCTGGTGTTTGAACTTTCAGGGTCAGGTACCTTGGGCACAGAGACATTGAGAAGCCTGATGTGTTAGGCAGCGTGGGCAGTCCTGTTCCGTCAGTGTCCTCCCAGATTGTGGTTCGAGGTTGTCACTGACAGATGCTCGGGACCAGTGGTAGCAGTTCAGAAGGAAAATCTCTTCCCTGATTCAGACAGTTGCCGGGATTCTGAGCTCCTGGCCTATGGGGATGTCTCTTGTTCTCTGGTGTGAAAGGAGATTGGGAGCCACATAGACTCTGACATTGGGAGAGAATTTTATACATCAGGCCCTGAGATATCTGAATAATTCTGGAAATTGGACTTGGTGACGTTTTCAAGTTTAACCAGATGATCGACAGAAACTTACAGCTCGGCTGGTGGACCCGCACTGGGCCACAAGTCAGCCAACTAGCCCAATCCCACTCTGACAGCATCTGAGAGAGAACAGAGCCAACGAATTTTCCCATCCCACTTGCCATGGGAATCGTAGTGGGACGGGGAGTGGACCATTCAAAGGTCTGTTGACCTCGGGAGGGATTTTCCAAATTGGGGCAAGCGCGGTCGGAAAATCCCACCCAACGTTTCAAGTCTGGATGACCCTTTGTCAGAGCTCACTTTACTGCTCTTGGCCCATCGCTCGGAGGCTACAGCAGTATATCCAGGTTTAACCCTGAGATAGTTGAAGGGACAATTTGTAGAGGCATGGCGAGAGTAGACTGACATTGCTCCTATTTCCATATAGAAATAGAGAGACTTGCATTTATGTAGCACCTTTCACAAATGTCACAAAGCACTGAACAGCTAATGACGTGTAGTCACTATCGAGAAACGTAAGAAAAGCGACTCCATAACAGATAATGTTCCAAACCTCTCGATGGAATTGGCAATGTGGACAGCAGTAATACAGAACTGTGTAATAGATAATTCATTCCTCACCCCTAACACAATGGGCCTGCCAATAGGTGGAAAGG
Source organism: Mustelus asterias (assembly GCF_964213995.1). NCBI lineage: Eukaryota > Metazoa > Chordata > Chondrichthyes > Carcharhiniformes > Triakidae > Mustelus > Mustelus asterias. The sequence continues at coordinate 28,528,708 of NC_135828.1, forward strand.
CGCGGGCTCCTATTCTGAGTAATTAGCAAACGACACAAACATTAAACATTTCAATGAGACACAAATACCCTGCGGTGCAGTCACTGCTGCCCATTACTCTGGGAAAATGGGACTCGGAGATCTTCATGTTGTTAGCGCGAGTATCTGTGAGCGCTATAGTGGAGTGTCACACTCCCGATGGGGCAGGAAATGGGGGGGAGGCACAGAATTCCTCGACAAAAGAAGGATAGGAAGGGTAGGATTAGAGAACCGTGGATAACCAGGGAAATTGAGGGACTGGTCAAAAGGAAAAGAGAGGCGTATGTTAGGTCCAAGCAGCTAAAAACGGAGGGAGCTCTAGAGGAGTACAATGAAAGTAGGAAAATACTCAAACGGGGAATTAGAAGAGCAAAAAGGGGTCACGAAATGTTCTTGGCAGACAGGATTAAGGAGAATCCCAAGGCATTTTATTCATACGTTAGGAACAAAAGGGTTGTTAGGGAAAAAATCGGACCTCTCAGGGACAAAAGTGGGGACTTATGCTTGGAGCCCAAAGAGGTAGGGGAGATCCTAAATGAATACTTTGCGTCGGTATTCACAAAGGAGAGGGATGTGTTGACTGGGAGTGTCTCGGAGGGGAGTGTTGAACCATTGGAGAAAATCTCCATTACAAAGGAGGAAGTGTTAGGTTTGTTAGAGAATATAAAGACTGACAAATCCCCAGGGCCTGATGGAATCTATCCAAGGCTGCTCAGGGAGACGAGAGGTGAAATCGTTGGGCCTCTGACGCAAATCTTTGTCTCGTCACTGGACACAGGTGAGGTCCCAGAGGATTGGAGGATAGCCAATGTGGTCCCGTTATTTAAGAAGGGTAGGAAGGATAACCCGGGTAATTATAGGCCGGTGAGCTTGACGTCCGTGGTGGGGAAGTTGTTGGAGAAGATTCTTAAAGATAGGATGTATGCGCATTTAGAAAGGAATAAACTCATTAACGATAGTCAACATGGTTTTGTGAGAGGTAGGTCATGCCTCACTAACCTGGTGGTGTTTTTTGAAGAAGTGACCAAAATGGTTGACGAAGGAAGGGCCGTGGATGTTGTCTATATGGACTTTAGTAAAGCGTTTGACAAAGTCCCTCATGGTAGGCTAGTGAAAAAGGTTGGATCCCATGGGATAAAGGGGGAGGTGGCTAGATGGGTGGAGAACTGGCTTGGTCATAGAAGACAGAGGGTGGTAGTGGAAGGGTCTTTTTCCGGCTGGAGGCCTGTGACTAGTGGTGTACCGCAGGGCTCTGTATTGAGACCTCTGCTGTTTGTGATTTATATAAATGATCTGGAAGAAGGAGTAACTGGGGTGATCAGTAAGTTTGCGGACGACACAAAACTGGCAGGACTTGCAGATAGTGAGGAACATTGTCAGAGGCTACAGAAGGATATAGATAGGCTGGAAATTTGGGCAAGGAAATGGCAGATGGAGTTCAATCCTGATAAATGCGAAGTGATGCATTTTGGTGGGAATAATGTAGGGAGGAGCTACACGATAAATGGAAGAACCATAAAGGGTGTAGAGACGCAGAGGGACCTGGGTGTGCAAGTCCACAGATCTTTGAAGGTGACGTCACAGGTGGAGAAGGTGGTGAAGAAGGCATATGGCATGCTTGCCTTTATAGGACGGGGCATAGAGTATAAAAGTTGGGGTCTGATGTTGCAGATGTATAGAACGTTGGTTCGGCCGCATTTGGAATACTGCGTCCAGTTCTGGTCGCCACACTACCAGAAGGACGTGGAGGCTTTGGAGAGAGTACAGAGGAGGTTTACCAGGATGTTGCCTGGTATGGAGGGGCTTGGTTATGAGGAGAGATTGGGGAAACTGGGGTTGTTCTCCTTGGAAAGACGGAGGATGAGGGGAGACTTAATGGAGGTGTATAAAATTATGAAAGGCATGGATAGGGTGAACGGTGGGAAGCTTTTCCCCGGGTCGGTGGTGACGTTCACGAGGGGTCATAGGTTCAAGGTGAAGGGGGGGAGGTTTAACACAGATATCAGAAGGACATATTTCACACAGAGGGTCGTGGGGGCCTGGAATGTGTTGCCGGGCAAGGTGGTGGAGGCGGACACACTGGGAACGTTTAAGACTTATCTAGACAGCTATATGAACGGAGTGGGAATGGAGGGATACAAAAGAGTGGTCTAGTTTGGACCAGGGAGCGGCGCGGGCTAATTGTTCCTTGTTTCTCGTTTCAAGGCTTCATTCTATGATCATCTTGCTGGTGCCAGTACAGAGCGAGACTGCGGATAGTTGGGAACCTGTCTCGGGGGCAGGGAATTCATATGGTGTTCGTGGAAGTGGAAATGACTAGGGTTGGGAAGCATTTTCCGATCAGGGCCATTGTGATCTCCTGGACTCGTTTCGATCGCCTCAGGGGGTCGGAGAGAAATTTCCCAGATTTTTTTTTTCCCCATATTGGCCCTGGGGTTTTTCACTCTGGGTTTTCGCCTCTCCCTGGAGATCACATGGTCTGGAATGGGGGGGTGGGGGTGAGTTAATAGGTTGTAATGAACAAAGCATTGTAGCTGTGAGGGACAGCTCGGTGGATAGGATATTGGTATGTAGATAGGCTGGAAAATTGGGCGGGGATCCTGGATTCAGGATTCAATCCTGGACCGGGGAGCGGCGCGGGCTTGGAGGGCCGAAGGGCCTGTTCCTGTGCTGTATTGTTCTTTGTTCTTTGTTTGTTCTTTGACATTCCTTCTTGATTCACTTACAGAAAATAGGGAAGAATGGACTGGTTTTAGTTCAGTCGGGCAGCATGGTTGGTGCAGGCTTGCAGGGCTGAAGGGCCTGTTCTCATGCTGTAATTTTCTTTGTTCTTTGTTGATTAAAGCTGTGGTCTTTGTAAAACGATCCAAATTTAATCAAATCCTTGACAGTGATTCCTGTGGCTAAATATATTACTCTGTTTGGCAACTTGTGATGTGGAGATGCCAGTGTTGGACTGGGGTAAACACTGTAAGAAGTCTAACAACACCAGGTTAAAGTCCAACCTGCTACCAAATAAACCTGTTGGACTTTAACCTGGTGTTGTTAGACTTCTTACTGCGGCAACTTGTGGTCAGATACTTTGTAAAAGTTTCAGATAGTTAAGGTCAATCTTCTTCAGTCAGAAGGTTTCCCAAGAGAGCCGACAGGCTCGAGGTGGCAGAAAGGAGGATGCAAGGCATAGAGGGTTTAGATGTTAGAAAGATGTGGAGAGAGTGAGGACCAATCATGAACCCAATCCAATACTTCAAGCCCGACTTGGTCCTGACTTTGTCAATGGGGTAAAGTAGGTGATGGGGAGTTTGGCATAGAGCCATAGAATCGCTACAGTGCAGAAAGAGGGCATTAGGCCCATCGAATCTGGACCAACTCTCTGACAGAGCATCTTACCCAGACCCTCCCCTCCATCTTATCCCCAAAACCCCACACATTTACCACGGCTAATACCCTAACCTACACATCGTGGGACACTAAGGGCGGCATGGTGGCACAGTGGTTAGCAATGCTGCCTCACAGGGCCAGGGACCTGGGTTTGATTCCCGGCTTGGGTCACTGTCTGTGTGGAGTCTGCACGTTCTTCCCGTATCTGCTTGGGTTTCCTCCGGGTGCTCCGGTTTCTTCCCACACTCCAAAGATGTGCAGGTTACGTTGATTGGCCATGCTAAATTGCCCCTTAATGTCAGGGGGATTAGCAGGGTAAATACACGAGGTTATGGGGAAAGGGTCTGGGTGGGATTGTGGTCGGTGCAGACTCAATGGGCTGAATGTCCTCTTTCTGCACTGTAGGGATTCTACGATTCTATGATTCTGAGGGGCAATTTAGCATGGCCAATCACCTAACCTACACATTTTTGGGCTGTGGGAGGAAACCGGAGCACCCGGAGGAAACCCAAGCAGATACTGGAAGAACGTGCAGACTCCACACAGACAGTGACCCAAGCCGGGAATCAAACCCAGGTCCCTGGCCCTGTGAGGCAGCAGTGCTAACCACTGGGCCACCGTGCCGCCATCTCTCTGGATGTTTACTCTCACTGAAGTCAGTGGATATAATAAATTGGGAGTGACGTAAATCCGGCCTTATACATCACGGCACAACATCAGAAAGGCCATTGGCCAACCGAGAAATTGTAGCTGGGAACAAGAGGGCAATCCAGATCAGTCCCTGCGACCCGAGCCAGAGCATTAGGTGGAACTGCCTGGATAACAACTAAGCAATGGACAAGCTTACACATTTCTATACTCACATCATCCAGGGAAAGCCTCAACACCGGAAACCAGCCAGTGGTACATTAATCTCAACGGTAAAGAGGGAAGCTACACTCTATCCATCTCTAAAGCCAATAATCAATGTCTTTCAGACTGCTTTAGAAAGGAGAGGCCAATGTGAACTAATTTGGGCATCAGGTCAGAAATCCAAGACACAGATGGTCAAAGCTGATCTCATTTCCGAATACAATTAGCAAACATGTACACTTATACGGTGCATTTAATTCCCCCAAGAGGCTCCAAAGCAAAGCAGGAGGCTCAAGGCAGATGGATTCTCCATTGGTAATGGGGAAGGAGAAGGAAGCAAGGTTAGAGGAAAGTGGGAGGCAGCATGGGGATTCGAAGGTGAGGATGAAAAGCCGTGGATTATATATCGAAGGGTGAAGGGCCCAGGATGCAGAGGGTATGAGAGAGGGCAAAGGTGGGTATGAGGGAGGGCAGAGGTGGGTATGAGAGAGGTGGATGCGGAGGGTTTGAGAGAGAGGTGGTTGCGGAGGGTTTGAGTGAGGGCAGAGGTAGGTTTGAGCGAGGGCAGAGGTGGATTTGAGAGAGGGCAGATGTGGCTTTTGTTGAGCAGGGTGTGAGACAAGGTGCAGATAAGTTGGGGTGATGCTAACTTTCTGAATCATTTTCAGTGGGCACTGCTCATACGACTAGATACATAGGAATGCTGTCCAGCTGGTAGTTGCTGTCTAGCAGGTAGCCACTGCCCACAAGGTTCAGCAACTGTCCAGCGAGTTCCACTGCCCAGTGGGTAGCCAGTGCCCAGCAAGTAGCCAATGTTTAGCAGGTATCCAGTGCCCAGGGTGTAGCCAATGTCCAATGGGTAGTCACTGCCCTGGCAGCTCCCGGGAGATTGCTGGAACTTGGGAATGTGTCAAGGTGCCATGTTGATGCCCTTATCGCTGATCTTGCTCCTGATCCTGTCTTCAAATCCACCTCCAGAGTGTGGGGAAGATTCCTCTCCCCCGGGTGGGTGATGCTGTTGGAATATCGATCGATCTTCCATTCCTCAAAGATGGAATGGTAGAATTGGCTTAAACTGTGTTGAATCCGATCAGCTTTCAGTGTCAGCTGGTGGGGAGGGGATGGAGAGTGAGAAAGGAATGTTGATTGTGTCAATAAGAGGACCTTTTCCTTTGCAATGAAGCCAGAAACATTTTGTTGTAGATAACAGGGGGTAACTGCGACGGAACAATCGCAGTGAACCCAGCAATCTTTATTTCACATTTATTCAATGGCATGTAAAATCGCCGGCTCCAACACGCCCCTCCCCGATAAGTTGAATGCATTCTGTGCCCATTTTGAGCAAGAGGTCAGCGAGAGCACGCCCTCCACCCCAGAGGTCTTGGACAAACCTGTATCCAAAGACACCATTGCAGACGTTAGAGCAGCTTTCTCGAAGGTCAACCCACGGAAAGCGACTGGCCCGGATGGGATACCCGGACGAGCACTCAGATCCTGCGCGGATCAGCTGGCGGGGGGTATTCACAGACATCTTCAACCTCTCTTTACAACAATCTGAGGTCCCTTTCTGCTTCAAGAAGATGACCATCATCCTCGCACCAAAGAAAAACCAAGCAGTGTGCCTTAATGACTATCGGCCGATGGCTCTGACATCCATCATTATGAAGTGCTTCGAAAGGTTAGTCATGGCACGAATCAATTCCAGCCTCCCGGACTACCTGGATCCACTACAGTTTGCCTATCGCCGCAACAGCAGACGCCATTTCCCTGGCCCTGCACTCAACACTGGAACACCTGGATAACAAGGACACCTATGTCAGACTCCTGTTTATTGACTACAGCTCAGCCTTCAACACTATTATTTCCACAAAACTCATCTCCAAACTCCGTGGCCTGGGCCTCGGCTCCTTCCTTTGTGAGTGGATCCTGAACTTCCTAACTCACAGACCACAATCAGTAAGGACAGGCAACAACACCTCCTCCACAATCATCCTCAACACTGGTGCCCCACAAGGCTGTGTTCTCAGCCCCCTACTATACTCCTTATACACCTATGACTGTGTGGCCAAATTCCCCTCCAATTTGATTTTCAAGTTTGCTGACGACACCACAGTAGTGGGTCGGATCTCAAACAATGACGAGACAGAGTACAGGAATGGGATAGAGAATCTGGTGAACTGGTGCGATGATAATAATCTCTTCCTCAATGTCAACAAAGTGAAGGAGATAGTCATTAACTTCAGGAAGTGTAGTGGAGGGCATGTCTGTGTAAACATCAATGGGGACGAAGTAGAAATGGTCAAGAACTTCAAGTTTTTAGGTATCCAGATCACCAACAACCCGTCCTGGTCTCTCCACGCTGATGCTGTAGTTAAGAAAGCCCCACCAATGCCTCTACTTTCTCAGGATGCTAAGGAAATATGGCATATCTACTATGACTCTCATCAAGACCGCAAGAAACTACAAAGGGTCGTGAACGAAGCCTAGTCCATCACTCAAACCAACCTCCCATGCACTGACTCTGTCTACACTTCCTCTTGCCTTGGAAAAGCAGCCAGCATAATTAAGGACCCCAACGCACCCTGGACATTCTCTCTTCCACCTTCTTCCATCGGGAAAAAGATACAAAAATATGAGGACGCGTACCAGATGACTCAAAAACAGCTTCTTCCCTTTTGAATGGACCTACCTCACATTAAGTTGATCTTTCTCTACACCCTAGCTAACACTACATGCTGCACCCTCTCCTTCCTTCTCTATGAACAGTATGCTTTGTCTGTAAAGCACGTAAGAAACAATACTTTTCACTGTTTACTAATACATGTGACAATAATAAATCAAATCATAATAAAATGAGCCTGGAAAATTTACCGGAATGATCTCTGAACTACAATGGTTGAGTTATGAAGAGCGAGTAGGGGTGGTATTCCCCAGACTTTACCCTGTTAAATGGTGATTGGACAGGGTAGATAGAAACCATTCCGATCGTGGGATTGAGGGAAATGGCCTAAAATCCAGGGCAGATTTTTCAGGAGCAAAGTAAGGAAAATTTTTATTGTCATCCTGTGTAGTTGATGTCTGGTCCATCTCGGAATGTCTCCCAATTTACCCTCCGCTGCTGCTGACAGCCTCATCCTTCGGTACTCCGGACTGTTCCTTCAGGCTGCTCTTCCACCTTTCACCCTCCATTAATTTCCAAACTCTGTTCCCATGTCCTGGTTCCCACCAATCTCTGTCCACCCATCCCCCGACGTTCACAGAGCTACACTCGCTTCCGATTAAACAATGCCTCCATTTTAAATTTCACTGATTTCCAAATTCCTTCATAGCCGCTCCCCTCCCTATCTCTGAAATCACTTCCAGCCCTAAAACCTTCTGATATATCTGCACTCATCCAATTCTGATGTCGGTGGCGAAGAACTCAGTCCTTTTTTTAAATAAATTACATATGTCGATCATCATGGCTAACTTAAAACACCTTCAAAACTGGACAAAGGCTATAACCTGATTGACGTCGTGACTGGCCATGACTTAAACAAAAAGAACTTTCTGGCATTCAGCAGAGCTATCATCTCGTTATCTCTAATGAGACGCTAATGACCCCTGTGACTGCAGAGATCAAATCCAATAGAACTGTACAAAGGTCAGTTCCAGCCACTGGGCACTATCTACCTGAGAGGGTCAAAGGACGTTGAACTCACTTATGAAATCATTGAAACATTTAACCGTCTCCAGAATCCAGACAAAGTATTTCTTTATCCAGATCAAAGTGGAGAAGTCATATCACATGATTCCACCTCCCTCCCTCCCCCCCACACCCTAGCTGAGCGAACCAGGTTATCTGGCCCCTCATGGAGATGCAAATCTCAGTCTTCCATTAATGAATCAGCAACCCAGGATCAGGGCCCTGTCCAAGTGAATGCCTGTCCCCCATTTACACTATTTCTACTGGGACTTCTGAGCTTCTAAACCATTGCCTATCAGAGTAATTCCTCTCTACTTGCCATCGTGGAAGCCATCCTGACTGATAAAGTGAATTATCCAGCATCAGTCTTCAACCTGCTGCCCTCTCTCAAAGAAGTACACCCTGGGATTCTGATTCTGGACTCTGGACTCATGTGAACCATAATTCCGACTTTGTTGGTGGTCTTTGCCCAGTGCTCATAGAATTCCTACAGTGCAGAAAGAGGCCATTCAGCCCATTGAGCCTGCGCCAACTCTCTGAAAGAGCATCCCACCCAGGCCTTACTCCCTGCCCTATCCCTGTAACCCTGCACATTTATCACTAATACCCCTAACCTACACATCTTTGGACAGTAAGGGGCAATTTAGCAGGCCAATCCACCTAGTCTTTTTTCTCTATTTTATCCTGTCTTTATTGCATGAATGCTTCTCTGCTCTCGCAGTTTGAGTCTGTGCAAATAAACTAACCCTCTGAGTTCACCCATCTCGAGTGTGCTGTGGGGTTGTTGGGAATTGGGTCGTACCAAAACTGAGGGGTTGGATCAAAAAGGGGGAAATCAGATAAATTAGAAATGTTTTTCCAGGTGGGTGGTGAGAGGGGAAATCGGGGATAAATTAACCCCCGCCTGTCTGGAATGCCAGCCTCTTTGAGCTTTCCTGATTTCAGGAACTCCACCATCAGCCGCCGAGCCCTCTGTTTCCTGGGATTTAACCTCTGGAAAACGCTCCCCATCCTTCTTTCCTCTTTTAAGACACTCCTTAAAACCTGCCTCCTTGACCAAGCTTTCTGTGATGTTCCATGGGTGGGTGTTTTGCTCCAGTGATGTGTATTGTGATGCTTTACTAAAGGTGCTATAGAAATGCAGCCTGTTGTTGATTGGAAAGAACGATACAAATCATCCCATGAGCACAGGTTCAAGGGGTAAACGGTCTCCGAAATATCTGTTCCTGTGAGAAGGAGAACTGCAGGAGCAAGTCTAGGTTGGCATACTGGAGATATTCTGGAAGCTTTTAGTTATTAGACCCTGTCTACTGCTCGACGTAGTCCAAAAATGACTGTTTTGAAATACTAATAGATGTAAGTTAATTGTCAGACATATTACCATGTCTAGCTTTTCAAATCTGTTATTAAAAAGGATCAAGGGATTAAATTATTACAGGGCGAGGATAGGAAGGAGCCCATCGATTTTAAACACTGGGAGTGAGGAGAGAGGTTAAGAGAGTTATTGGAGATGATGGCACAGTGGTTCGCACTGCTGCCTCACAGCTCCAGGGACCCGGGTTCGATTCCCTTGGGTGACTGTCTGTGTGGAGTTTGCACATTCTCTCCGTGTCTGCGTGGGTTTCCTCCGGGTGCTTCGGTTTCCTCCCACAGTCCGAAAAATGTGCAGGTTTGAGGGATTGGCCATGCTAAATTGCCCCTTAGTGTCCAACGATGTGCAGGTTAGGTGGATTGGCCGTGCTAAATTGCCCCTTAGTGTCCAACGATGTGTAGGTTAGGTGGATTGGCCATGCTAAATTGCCCCTTAGGGCCCTATTTTACCATTGTGTCGCGCCCATTTTCTGGCGCGAAAATGTGGTAAAGTCGGGCGTGAGGCTATTAACGCGATCCGCGCCCATGTCCACGCAGATGGCCACTTTGCTGAGACCCGGGAATGGCCGCAATCCGATTCGCGCCCGAAACAGGCGCAACAGCGATTTAAATGCATTTGCACGCATTTAAATTGAATTAATGAACTGCCTGCCCAACTTTATCAGCATTTCCTCCTTTACCATCACGTTTGCCGATCCGGAACCGCGCCGAAATGAACATGTGGAATAAAAGTCTGAATCGGGCGCTCCAGCTGCTGAAGAGGTGAGTTCAGAACTTCCAACGGCTCCCTGACTCAGATCGGTGGTGGGGGCGGTGGGGGAGATTCTTTGGTTTTTGGTGGGTGGGGGGGAGGGGAGCGAGGCCAGATCATTCTTTGGGGGTTGGGGGAGAGTGAGGCCAGGTCGTTCTTTGGGGGGGAGGAGGGAGGCGAGTAAGATATATTTCTGGTGGGGGGGGGGGGGGGGGAGGCGCAATCGCTCTTTGGTTGGGGGGGGACAGCTGGATCTCTGGTGGCGGGGGGAACAAGGGGGTGGGCAGGGAGGGTCCACTGCCACTGTGTGGGTGAATGGTGGGGGGCGGAATGGGGGCAGGGGGTTGCGATCGGTCTGTCGGGGGGGGGGGGGTGGGTGGATAAGGGGGACAGTGATGTCTGTGGGGGCCATCACTCCCGTTTTTCGCTCCTGGGCCACTTTCTCCGCTTTCCGCGGCCCGGGAGCGATGTGACACGGGCGCGCTTTTTCAAATTTTTTTCTAACTGAGCATGCGCAGTTCAGAGCTCCGATCATTTCGGGCGCGATAAGCCCTGCCCACAGCGTGATTCAGACCCGCGATTTTTTTTCAGGCTGAGTGCGTATGGGGGGCTCCTGAGAGCAGATTCACAAGTCGGATCTGAATCACGCCCAGATTCAGCACTTAGAATGAAAATGGTAAAATCAGGCCCTTAGTGTCCAAAGATGTGCAGGTTAGGTGGGTTGGTCATGATCAATTGCCCATTGGTGTCCAAAGATGTGCAGATTAACTTTCTCTACACCCTAGCTATGACTGTAACACTACATTCTGCATCCTCTCCTTTTCTTCTCTATGAACGGTATGCTTTGTCTGTATAGTGCACAAGAAACAATACTTTTCACTATACTAATACATGTGACAATAATAAATCAAATCAAAAGATTAGTTGGATTAGCCATAGTAAATACATGTGGTTATGGGGATAGATGGGGCGGTCTTGGGTAAGATACTCTGTCAGAGTCGGTGCAGAATCGCTGGACAGAATGGCCTCTTCTGCACTGTGGGGATTCTGATTGTATGATGCTATCTCTCAGGGCTCCTTCTAACTATTTAACTTTTAATTGGCTCGATAATTGCATCAGAATAAGGCACTGGACATTGGCGAGAGTGTAGGGAGTACAATTATCCATATTGTCCCATATCAATACGATAGATGGGGCAATTCTTGCAGTCCTGACCAACATCTATCCTTCAAAGAGTGACAGTCAGAGGTTCCACCTCTGGGTGTGGCACGGTGGCACAGTGGGTTAGCACTGCTGCTTCACAGCACCAGGGACCCGGGTTCAGTTCCCAGCCTGGGTCACTGTCTGTGTGGAGTTTGCACATTCTCCCCGTGTCTGCGTGGGTTTCCTCCGGGTGCTCCGGTTTCCTCCCACAGTCTGAAAGACGTGCTGGTTAGGGTGCATTGACTCAAACAGGCGCTGGACTGTGGCGACTGAGGGAATTTCACAGTAACCTCATTGCGGTGTTAATGTAAGCCTTACTGGTGACACTAATAAATAAACTTAACTTTCATTGCTGATTATGGGATCTTGCTGCACCCAAAATAGCTGCTACATGTCTAGAGAAGTGGGGAAGGTTGTGGGGGTGGGAGAGCAGTTTCCCAAGAGGCAGTTAATAGCAGAGGGTCTCCCCAAAGGAGGTAACACGGGGCACCCACCAGCTCTCCAGCCTGAGGGTGAGACCCTGTCCGCGATTTCCATCATCCCCAAGGGATTTACAGCAATAGCCATGAAAAAATTTGCATTTTTTACCAACTATTTCTGCAACTACATTCCGTATTCCGAGGGCATAAATAAAAGTTAAATAATAACAAATAAATTTTCTCTGGGGTCAATGCTGCAGCTGCTAATCAAACTGTTCCCCAGAATGAATTTTCAGCAAATTACCCCGAAGCTCACAGTTCCTTGTTTTACACAACAAAGGCACGAGACATTAATCTGAGGGGCCCCCACAAACAGAGCTGCCGTGTGAGATTAACTCACACGAGTTGCACTGGACGCAGGAAGCATTCCGTGCTGCTGCGTATCTGCATGAATGCAGGGTGCTGTCAAGTGGCTGTGTGTCTGTGCAGGGTTATGATGCTGCTTAAAGCTAGCCTGCATTCATTAAAGGGACACTGCAGCTGGATCGGCTGCTAGGGTTCTCACCTGTGAAAAAAACACGAGGGCGCGATTTTCCAGCCACGCTCGCCAAAAACTGGAAAACCCCGCCTGAGGTCAACATGGAAAACCCCGCCTGAGGTTAACGGACCGTTGCATGGTTTCCTGGTCCGTTATGATTCCCCTGGCGGGAGGGATGGGAATAGACGCCCCCCCCCCACCGCCGCCCCCACCCCCCCACCAAGAGTGAGTCACTGACACAGAGAGGCAACTCCCAGATTTCCCACGCTGGACTGCAGGCCCCGGTGTGGGTGAGAAGGAAGAATGTCACCCCACCACAGTGGATCAGCGATCCTGTAAATGCCCACCTCCCCCCTCCACTCCCAGCCCCGCCAAATGCCTCTCCCCCTCCCCCCCGGCATTCAATGCCAAGAGTTAAGCCCCAAGGATCTAGATTCAATCCTGCAAGAAGTTTAATAGCCTCACAGCAGTGATAAGACCATAAGGAATAGGAAGAGGAGGAGACCATTCGGCCCCTCGAGCCTGCTTCGCCATTCAGTAGGATCATGGCTGATCCCGACATTCCTCGCGTCACTTTCCTGTCCTTTCCCCATAACCCTTGATTCCCTTCCGGATCAAAAATCTATCCAGATCAGCCTTAAACATACACAAGGACTCTGCCCCCTGTAGCTCTCTGGGCCAAGGAGTTCCAAAGACTCTCAACACTCTGAGAAGAAATTCCTCCCCATCTGAGTCAGGCTCCTTCACGCCAGCGCTGAGCACCGCACCAACCTCACCCCAGCCCTCACTCACCAGCAATCTCTACCATTCACAACCCACACTGATAGATTCACCTCACCCCCACATCGCACAGCTTGCTCACACTGCCAGCTATTCAACCCCGACCGCCACACCCACCGAAGAGCTTGCACCATGTTCACTGACACACGTCCATCACGCCTGCAGGATATGCCGGTTCGCTACTGCGGGCAGAAGGAGATGGCCAGCGAGTGAGAGGGGCGGCTGCATCTCCAAACCCTCATCATCCATGGAGCGGCCATTGCTGAGGCCATCCCAGTGGTGGGCCTGTAACCATTGGAGAGGTGTTCACATTGCTAATCCTCACATTCCGCTTCCCCAGCTTCTGGTTTCCAGGCTGATGATGATGTACGCGCGCTCCTCGTAGTAACCCCTTCCCTCAGCACCTTTCTCCATTCAGATATCCCAATCAGGCAAGACTAGAGGAGCAGGAAGACACTGATGAAGAAGAAATGCTCTCAAGCTCACAGCCACCAATCAGATATCAGCAATTGTCCTCCTTTACTCTGCTATTTGTGATATATATATATAAATGATTTGGAAGAAGGTGTAACTGGTGTAATCAGCAAGTTTGCGGATGACACGAAGATGGCTGGACTTGCGGATAGCGAAGAGCATTGTCGGGCAATACAGCAGGATATAGATAGGCTGGAAAATTGGGCGGAGAGGTGGCAGATGGAGTTTAATCCGGATAAATGCGAAGTGATGCATTTTGGAAGAAATAATGTAGGGAGGAGTTATACAATAAATGGCAGAGTCATCAGGAATATAGAAACACAGAGGGACCTAGGTGTGCAAGTCCACAAATCCTTGAAGGTGGCAACACAGGTGGAGAAGGTGGTGAAGAAGGCATATGGTATGCTTGCCTTTATAGGACGGGGTATAGAGTATAAAAGCTGGAGTCTGGTGATGCAGCTGTATAGAACGCTGGTTAGGCCACATTTGGAGTACTGCATCTAGTTCTGGTCGCCGCACTACCAGAAGGACGTGGAGGCGTTAGAGAGAGTGCAGAGAAGGTTTACCAGGATGTTGCCTGGTATGGAGGGTCTTAGCTATGAGGAGAGATTGGGTAAACTGGGGTTGTTCTCCCTGGAAAGACGGAGAATGAGGGGAGATCTAATAGAGGTGTACAAGATTATGAAGGGTATAGATAGGGTGAACAGTGGGAAGCTTTTTCCCAGGTTGGAGGTGACGATCACGAGAGTTCACGGGCTCAAGGTGAGAGGGGCGAGGTATAACTCGGATATCAGAGGGACGTTTTTTACACAGAGGGTGGTGGGGGCCTGGAATGCGCTGCCAAGTAGGGTGGTGGAGGCAGGCACGCTGACATCGTTTAAGACTTACCTGGATAGTCACATGAGCAGCCTGGGAATGGAGGGATACAAACGATTGGTCTAGTTGGACCAAGGAGCGGCACAGGCTTGGAGGGCCGAAGGGCCTGTTTCCTGTGCTGTACTGTTCTTTGTTCTTTGGTTAGCTGGGTGGCAGGGTGTGCACGGCTCTCTGGGCGTCAGTGCAATGTGTCACTCTGAACCATTGGGAAGCTGGCAATCCATGTGACATAGAAACTAGAAGCAGGAGGAGGCCATTCGGCCCTTTGAGCCTGCTCCGCCCATTCACCTTGATCATTGAATTCAATATCCTGATCCCCCTTTCCCCCATATCCTTTGATCCCTTTAGCACCAAGAGCTATATCTAATTTCTTCTTGAAATCGGACAACGTTTTGGCCTCAAATACTTTCTGCGGGAGTGAATTCCACACATTCACCACCCTCTGGGTGAAGATCTTTCTCCTCACCTCAGTTCTAAAAGGTTTCCCCCTTATCCTCAAACTATGGCCCCCTAGTTCTGGACTCCCCCACCACTGGGAACATTCTTTCTGAATCTACCCTGTCTAACCCTGTTAGAAATGTATAAGTTTCTATGAGATCCCCTCTCACTCTTCTAAACTCCAGTAAATATACTCTTAACTGGCTTACATAGTGACGCCACATACTGTGTCTTCGTGGCAAGAATGAACGAAACCTATTCCATTTCAGGCAGCATGGTGGCACAGTGGTTAGCACTCAGGACCCGGGTTCGATTTCAGCCTCGGGCACTGTCTGTGTGGAGTTTGCACTCTCTCCTCGTGTCTGCGTGGGTTTCCTCCGGGTGCTCTGGTTTCCTCCCACTCTAAAGATGTGCGGGTTAGGTGGATTGGCCATGGTAAATTGCCCCTTATTGTCAGGGGGATTAGCAGGGTAAATATGTAGGGTTGCAGGGATAGGGCCTGGGTGGGATTGTTGTCGGTGCAGACTCAATGGGCCGAATGGCCTCCTCCTGCATTGTAGGGCTTCTATGATGATTCTATGAAATCTCTCGCAGTTTCAGGGCTTCCCTTACACGCCAGTGACCAGCAATAGGGAAGATGTTGCCAATATTACCTGCTGCAGCCTGGAAGGAGCTCGGAGGTTCATTGAAGGACCGTGTGCAGTTCTGGTCCAGTTAGCTCAAAGGGTAGTTGGAGGTTTTATGGTGCAGTGGGGAGTGCACCCACCTCTGGAGCAGAAGCTCTGGGTTAGAGGGATTAGCAGGTAAATGTGTCGGGATATGGGGACAGGGCCTGGGTGGGATTGTGGTCAGTGCAGACCCGATGGGCCAGATGGCCTCTTTCTGCACTGTAGGGTTTAATTTTAAAACGTCCCACATCAGGACTTGCTGGACACGGAGGGAGCATTTAGCGTGGTTCCCTGGCCTGATAATCAGCTGCACCCACTTCCCCAACAGTAAAACAACACAAGATACACAAGAGAGAGAGAGAAAGGATATCATTGCCATAGGGGGAACGCAACAGTGGTTCACCAGGCTGGTTCCAGGGATGATGGGACTGTCTTATTAAGAGAAATTGGACAAAATGAGTGTGTATTCTCAATAGTTTCTGAGGATGAAAGGTGATCTCATTGAAACCAATAAAATAGATAATGAGAGAGAAGGAAATAGAGAGAGAGGCAGAGGGAAATAGAGAAAGAGAGGGGGAAATAGAGAGAGAGAGAGAGAGAGAGGGAAACAGAGAAAGAGGGAGAGAGAGAGAGGGAAACAGAGAAAGAGGGAGAGAGAGAAACAGAGAGACAGAGAGAGAGTGAAATAGAGATAGAGGGAAAGACAGAGAGGGAGAGGGAAATAGAGAAAGAGAGAGAGAGGGAAATAGAGAAAGAGGGAGAGAGGGAAAGAGAGAGAGAGAGGGAAATAGAGAGAGAGGGAGAGAGGGAAAGAGAGAGAGGGAAATAGAGAGAGAGGGAGAGAGGGAAAGAGAGAGAGGGAAATAGAGAGAGAGGGAGAGAGGGAAAGAGAGAGAGAGGGAAACAGAGAAAGAGGGAGAGAGGGAAATAGAGAAAGAGAGAGACAAAGTAGAGAAAGACAGAGTGGAATTGAGGGAGAGAGAGAGTGAAATAGAGAGAGAGGAATTGGTGAGATAAAGAGAAGGAATGGGCAAGATAAGACATTGCCGGAAGTGTTTGTTGATTTGAAGACCAGTTGTATTGTTTGAAAGCAGCTGTTAATGTTTCAATAGTGGACACCTTACTGAGAGGAAGCGGATCATTGCGGGATCTGGATGAAGAGTTGAGTCACGGGTGTAAATTCAGACACTGGTGCTCGGATTGTGATCTCTAACAATAGTGAACAGTAAAAATGGAAGTAAAAAATACCCAAAGCTGTGGCTGGGGTAACACATTACCCTTTCTAACGTTCCTGCTGCCTCGGTTTGCCAGTGTTACATTGCGGCGCAGGCCTCTCGGCACCTCCCGCATCCCACCTGAAAAAAAGAGAGACAATATAAAGGACACAGTTCCACAGGGGGCGGGGTAGGGGGTGGGGGAGGAACAGAGGGACCTGGGGGTATATATTCATTAATCAGCATAGATAGATGGCTGGACAGTTTGAGAGAGTGGTTATAGAGTCCTGGGCTTTATAGGTACCGAGTGAAAAAGCAAGCTGGAGTGAGACTTCTTTGTACAAATCTGGGAGCATTGTGCTCCATCCTGGGCCAGCACAGTCGATGGAAGGATGTGAAAGCTTCAGAGAGATTGCAGGAAAGATGGAGAAAAACGGTTCCAGAGTGATGGATGGATTTGAGAAGCTGGGACTGTTCTCTTTTGAGAGAGAAAGTTGAGGGAAGATTTGATCGAGATATTCAGAATCAGGAGGGGCCTGGACTGCGAGGATGTTTCCTCTTGAGGGGATCATAGTTTTAGGATCAGGGGCGGAAGATTTAACACTGAGGTGAAGAGAAGCTACTTCTCACAAAGGGTGGTGAACCTATGGAATTTACTACCCCAGAGTGCGGTGGATAGAGTCAGAGAGGTTTACAGCATGGAAACAGGCCCTTTGGCCCAACTTGTCCATGCCGCCCAGTTTTTACCACCGAGCTATCCCCAATTGCCCGCATTTGGCCCATATCCCTCTATACCCATTGTACCCATGTAACTGTCTAAACGCTTTTTAAAAGTCAAAATTGTACCCACCTCTACTACTACCTCTGGCAGCTTGTTCCAGACACTCACCACCCTCTGTGTGAACAAAATTGCTCCTCTGGACACTTTTGTATCTCTCCCCTCTCACCTTAAACCTATGCCCTCTAGTTTTAGACTCCCCTACCTTTGGGAAAAATGTTGACTACCTTAAATGCCGAGACATTGACTACATTTAAGGAGGAGATTGGTTTTCAATTAGTAATGGATTGGAGGGTTGTGGAGAATGGGCAGGAAAGTGGAGATTCTTCATGTGGTATCAGGCCGGCTTGCCAAGTGAAGCCCCTCCCAGTGAGAAACATCCCTCTGTTTGGGCTTACAGTGTGGGTGGAGGTGGGAAGAAGTCAGGCACTGAGTCCAATGGGGACCCGGTTGTGGGGGGGGGGTTTTGGAACCTGTGGATTCAGTGTCTGACTTGTTTCCACATTGTAAACCCAAGCATTTCCCACTGGGTGGGACCCTCCTGCCTCGGTCTCTCTGCTGGCTCTGCACCAACTGAGCCCGTATCCTATTAAAGATCTGTTGCTGGGACAATACTCACCTTCACCCGACCTCCTCCCCCTCCCGCCCCTCTGTTCCACTTCAGAGGAGGTCCCACCAGCTGAGTACACCATCCCCATTGGATGAGTTGTACAAGGGCCTGTGCCTCGCAATGAGGGCTGCGCTGTGCTGAAATCCTCAAGCAAAACTTCCCCAGGAGATAAATCATAGAATCTACAGTGCAGAAGGAGGCCATTCGGCCCATCGAGTCTGCACCGACAACAATCCCACCCAAGCCTGACCCCCATAACCCCACATATTTACCCTAGCTAGTCCCCCTGACACTAAGGGGTAATTTAGCACGGCCAATCCACTTAACCCGCACATCTTCGGACTGTGGGAGGAAACCGGAGCACCCGGAGGAAACCCACGCAGACACGGGGAGAATGTGCAGACTCCACACAGACAGTGACCCAAGCTGGGAATCGAACCCGGTGTTGTGAGGCAGCAGTGCTAACCACTGTGCCACCCGTATATGAAGTCCTCAGGTACAGCTAAACAACAGCAATCGAATGGAAACCTGGTGAGCGCAAACTCGCAATGAGACTGAAGGTGCTGGTGACCCTCGGATGACAATTTGATCAAAATGCATTGCCCACCTGCCCATTTTGCCCATGTGACCAGTGCTAAATTGAACGGGCAATGTGAACGGGCAGTCAGTGGGCTTTCTAATGGGCCCTTTAATTGTCGGCAGTCTCTCGTGTGCGCCCGTCGGCCTGCACACAGGCACTCACCATGACATCAGGACATTGGGTGTGTGTTCCGATGTCACAATTTTCCATGCATTCGATTTGGGTGGGCGCCCAAGCTCGGAATGTAAGGTCCAGGATTTTCCCAAGCCTTCCTGAGAATTGAAATTATAAATGGGGCCTTCTGAAGAGGCAGTGAAAACTGCACGGCCATGGGGTATGGAGAAAGGGTCTTACCCTTCAACAGATCACCATGGGGTGTGGAGAAAGGGTCTTACCCTTCAACAGATCACCATAGGATGTGGAGAAAGGATCCAACCCTTCAACAGATCACCATGGGGTGTGGAGAAAGGATCCAACCCTTCAACAGATCACCATGGGGTGTGGAGAAAGATTCCTACCCTTCAACAGATCACCATAGGATGTGGAGAAAGGGTCTTACCCTTCAACAGATCACCATAGGATGTGGAGAAAGATTCCTACCCTTCAACAGATCACTGTTACTAGGCAGAGTAGATAAACTGTTCCTAAGGATAGAAACGATCGTGTGTTTAAAGTGATTGGCTAAAGAACCAAAGATGAGATGAGGAAAAACATGTTTACACAGCATGTGGCGAATTCACGGAATTATGTAGCAGCAAATCACAGAGCTGGGGTCAGTGTAATTAAGGATCCCACGCTCCCCGGACATTCTCTCTTCCACCTTCTTCCATCGGGAAAAAGATACAAAAGTCTGAGGTCGCATACCAACCGACTCAAGAACAAAGAACAAAGAAAATTACAGCACAGGAACAGGCCCTTCGGCCCTCCAAGCCTGTACCGACCATGCTGCCCCACTGAACTAAAACCCCCTACCCTTCCAGGGACCATATCCCTCTATTCCCATCCTATTCATGTACTTGTCAAGATACCCCTTAAAAGTCACTACCGGATCTGCTTCCACTCCTCCCCCGGCAACGAGTTCCAGGCACCCACGACTCTCTGTGTAAAAAATCTGCCTCCAAATTTTTAAATCTCCTTTAAACCTTGCCCCTCGCACCTTAAACCTATGCCCCCTAGTAATTGACTCTTCCACCCTGGGAAAAAGCTTCTGACTATCCACTCTGTCCATGCCTCTCATAATCTTGTAGACTTCTATCAGGTCTCCCCTCAACCTCCGTCACTCCAGTGAGAACAAACCAAGTTTCTCCAACCTCTCCTCATAGCTAATGTCCTCCATATCAGGCAACATCCTGGTAAATCTTTTCTGTACCCTCTCCAAAGCTTCCACATCCTTCTGGTAGTGTGGCGACCAGAATTGAACACTATATTCCAAGTGCGGCCTAACCAAGGTTCTATAAAGCTGCAACATGACTTGCCAATTTTTAAACTCAATACCCCGGCCGATGAAGGCAAGCATGCCGTATGCCTTCGTGACGACCTTCTCCACCTGCATTGCCACTTTCAGTGACCTGTGTACCTGTACACCCAGATCCCTCTGCCTACCAATACTCTTAAGGGTTCTGCCATTTACTGTATATTTCCCATCTGTATTAGACCTTCCAAAATGCATTACCTCACATTTGTCCAGATTAAACTCCATCTGCCATCTCTCCGCCCAAGTCTCCAACTGATCGATATCCTGCTGTATCCTCTGATGGTCCTCATCGCTATCTGCAAATCCACCAACCTTTGTGTCGTCCGCAAACTTACTCATCAAACCAGTTACATTTTCCTCCAAATCATTTATATATATTACAAACAAGAACAGCTTCTTCCCTACTGCCATTAGACTTTTGAATGGACCTACCTTATGTTAACGTGATCTTTCTCTACACCCTAGCTATGACCGTAACACTACATTCTGCACTCTCTCCTTTCCTTCTCTATGGACGGTATGCTTTGTCTGTACAGCACGCAAGAAACAATACTTTTCACTGTATCCTAATAGATGTGACAATAATAAATCACATCATATCGGAAAGAGGAGACAGGAGCACTCCAATCACACATTCTGATGTCTTTGTTTTGAAGTGGGGATAAAGGAGAATGTGGCGATGAAAGAGATGTTCTGAGCTGTGACACAGTTTCTCGGATGAGTGCAGCCATTTTGTGCATGGCGTCTGTGACATTTTGACTTTGCCCTGGAGCAAGACTCAAGGCAAGAGTTAATCTGCATCGCAGAGGCCGGCAGCGTTTATATCAATGACCAATCTGTCGTGTCCCTCAGGCTCCAGCTGCAACCTGGTGTCCTCTTCAGCAGGCAGAGTCCAGACGACCATCGGGACCTTCAGCATTGAAAGACAGCTCGTGGGGGTCACAGAGTTACCCTGACAACTCGTGGGGGTCACGGAGTTACCCTGACAACTCGTGGGGGTCACGGAGTTACCCTGAGAGCAAGAAAGCTCTTCGACCATGAGGTTGCCTGCATGGTTTTCAGGCAATTGAATAAAAGTCTCCCGGCTCCAGTTGGCGAAAGAAACAGGGAGCGAGTGAGGCAACATCCCTCTTCAAATACGTTCCCCTGTCACAGAGGAGCGCGTGTATAATGGGACAGCGCCAATGGCGACAAGCTTTTAGCTGGAAAATCTTTAACGAATGCGGAATGTGGGAGCACGGTAAGTGCGACTCTGATAACTGAGTGATAATACGTGCCCTCTATCTCATCATCAACGTGAGGACACAGTGTGAGGCAGCAGTAAGTATCACAGGTTATACCGTACGGGCTGTTCGCCAATCCCTGCTCTGCCAGCGTCGACCACAATACACCGAGCAGCTGCCTCTCAAACCTCTTTTGTCCGTTATTTGTTTATGCCTTTTAGTTTTGAATGGTCCTGCCAGATTGTATTGAAGAAGCAAGCACAAAGATTGTCTGTTCAATTAAAGGACTTTTACACTGAGTGCGGGTGATGGAGAACCCAGGCTGCGACTGACTCCAGTCCATGAATGTCAATGAGCCTGGGCCCAACAGCAGGACTGTCACTGGCAAAGGGGGAGAGATTCACATCTGAGACCTCTGTGTAACATGGCCCGTCAACAACAGCATCCCAGAGCACCGGGAATGCAGAAAAACATCCTCAAACTCTTCACAGAGGCACAGAGGCACCATGGCACAGTGGTTGGCGCTGCTGCCTCACAGCGCCAGGGACCCAGGGCAGCACGGTGGCACAGTGGTTGGCACTGCTGCCTCACAGCGCCAGGGACCCAGGGCAGCACGGTGGCACAGTGGTTGGCACTGCTGCCTCACAGCGCCAGGGACCCAGGGCAGCACGGTGGCACAGTGGTTGGCGCTGCTGCCTCACAGCACCAGGGACCCGGGTTCGATTCCCAGCTTGGATCACTGTCTGTGTTGAGTTTGCACATTCTCCCCGTATCTGCGTGGGTTTCTCCGGGTGCTCCGGTTTCCTCTCACAGTCCGAAAGACGTGTTGGTTAGGTGCATTGGCTGTGCTAAATTCTCCCTCAGTGTACCCGAACAGCAGTGTGGTGACTAGGGGATTTTCACCGTAGCTTCTTTGCAGTGTTAACGTAAGCCTACTTGTGACTAATAAATAAGCTTTATAAACAGGGTGAACGTTACAAACTCAGAGGTGAAGCAATCTTTCAGAAGTGGAACCTCTGGGCCAGTGCTGACAGAGCATCCTCGCTCTGGGCCAGTGCTGACAGAGCATCCTCGCTCTGGGCCAGTGCTGACAGAGCATCCTCGCTCTGGGCCAGTGCTGACAGAGGGGCCTCGCTCTGGGCCAGTGCTGACAGAGCATCCTCGCTCTGGGCCAGTGCTGACAGAGGGGCCTCGCTCTGGGCCAGTGCTGACAGAGCATCCTCGCTCTGGGCCAGTGCTGACAGAGGAGCCTCGCTCTGGGGCAGTGTCTTCCCAAGTCGATAGAAAAGATCCCGTGCCGCTGTTCGAAGTGCAAGGGGATTTCTTGTCCAGACCCCAAGAAACATGAAAACACTTTGCTGTTTGTGGGTAAAAGCAAGTTACTGCGGATACTGGAATCTGAAACCAAAAGAGAAAATGCTGGAAAATCTCAGCGGGTCTGGCAGCATCTGTAAAGGGAGAGAAAAGCTGACGTTTCGAGTCCAGACGACCCTTTGTCAAAACTAAAAGGCACAGGAAGTGGGAGATATTTATACTGCAGGGGGAGGGAATGAGAGTCATAGCCACAGAAACCAGGGGAAAGGCTGCTAATGGCAGCCCAGAGAGAGAATAAAAGGCGTGAATGGCCAAACGGCAGAGAAGCTGAAATCAGAGGGTAAACTGTGACAGATGAAGATGTGGGGGGAGGGGAGGAGGGAATGGGTAGGAGAGAGGTAAAATTAAAAAAATGTGGGAAAGGGGAAGCAAAGGGGGAGAAAAGGTAAGGAATGGGGGGATAACGTAGGGGGAATGAGCGGGGGGGAGAAGAAAAATGAAGAAAGACAATAAAGAAATAAAAGGTCGAGAACAGTGAAATAAAATAGAATGAAAACAAAGGGGGTCGAGGTGGGGTCGAGCAAATCACCTGAAGTTGTTGAATTCGATGTTGAGACCAGAAGGCTGTAAAGTGCCCAGCCGGAAGATGAGATGCTGTTGCTCCAGTGAAGATCAACGCAGGGGTCGGGGGTGAGGGGGTCGGGCTGGCAGGGGGGGGCGGGGGGGAGGGGGGTCACGCTAACTCCCGGAAGGAGAGGAACTGAGATTGTTTGTGCAGAACACAGAGCTTTGATAAACGTTGTGACCGAATTGATCAACTTGTATCCGGAGTGAATTGCCGAACCGATCCGTAAGATGTCTCTTATTTGTATCTGCAATTAAATATGTAATTTCCAGCTTCTAATCGACAGGTTCATTCATGTTTAATAAATGTCGATTCTGAATGGAAGGAGGTTATCCAAGATAGGATTTAGTGTTTGCTTTGTTTGACTCTTGTACAATAAAAACTCTTTTATTGTAAACCAAGGGGAGGCAATGGCCTCATGGTATTATCGCTAGATTAATCCAGAAACTCAGCGAATGTTCTGGGGACCCGAGTTCAAATCCCGCCACGGCAGTTGGTGGAATTTGAATTCAATGAAAAGAATCTGGAATTAAGAATCTACTGATGACCATGAAACCATTATCGATCATTGGAAAAACCCATCTGGTTCACTAATGTCCTTTAGGGAAGGAAATCTGCCATCCTTACCCAGTCTGGCCTACATGTGACTCTAGAACCAAAGCAATGTGGTTGATTCTCAACTGCCTCGGGTAACTAGGGATGGGTAATAAATGCTGGCCAGCCAGTGATGCCCATGTCCCATGAATGAATAGAAACAAACCAAGGAAAATTGTGGCTTCATGTTTTTAGTAAATAACCAGGAGTTCATCTTATTTCATCTTATTTTTTAATAAGTTTGTTGGCCTCCACCGAGATCCTAACAAAATCCACACTCAGTACAGGCGAAGAAGATTCCTCCAAACTCCTCCAATCAGGGTCTGGAGATGTATCCAGGCCCTGGCTTCTCCTGTTAGTTTAACAAACCAATCTAATTGGACCTGGGTTCGATTTCAGCCTTGAGTCACTGTCTGTGCGCAGTCTGCACATTCTCCCCGTGTCTGCGTGGGTTCCCTCCGGGTGCTCCGGTTTCCTCCCACACTGTGAAGGATGTGCTGGTTAGGTGCATTGGCCATGCTAAATTCTCCCTCAGTGTAACCCAAACAGGCACCGGGGTGTGGCGACTAGGGGATTTTCACAGTAACTTCATTGCAGTGTTAATATAAGCCTACTTGTGACACTAATAAATAAACTTTAAACTCATCTCACTCTCAGCCACTTCACCACTCATTTCCTCCCTGATATCCGAAAGGAGACCAGGGGAGAAATATTTATTAAAAACCTTCGCTACTTCTGTCAACAAGTTAACAATTGACTCCTCCCACTTCCCTGTTCATAAGTATCGTTTTATATTCATCTAGGACAAAGAATAAAGAAAATTACAGCACAGGAACAGGCCCTTTGGCCCTCTAAAGCTGCACTGACCATGCTGCCCGACTGAACTAAAACCCCCTACCCTTCCAGGGACCATATCCCTCTATTCCCATCCTATTCATGTATTTGTCAAGATGCCCCTTAAAACTCACTATCGTATCCGCTTCCACTACCTCCCCCGGCAACGAGTTCCAGGCACCCACCACTCTGTGTAAAAAACTTGCCTCGTACATCTCCTTTAAACCTTGCCCCTCGCACCGTAAACCTGTGCTCTCTAGTAATTGACTCTTCCACCCGGGGAAAAAGCTTCTGACTATCCACTCTGTCCATGCCTCTCATAATCTTGTAGACTTCTATCAGGTCGCCCCTCAAACTCTGTCTCTGATCCTTCAATCTCTGATTGAATTTCTCCCCATGGTATTTTTCATAATTCCAGCCTCATAAAGAGCCCTTTGGTGCTTTATAACTTTACTCATCCAAGGTATCGTCATACGAGCTTCTTCTTCAATCAATGGAATATTCGGCACTTAAACAACCTTGTTTTCCTCTCCCTCTCCCCAGATGTGTTGGTTTGGGAGCACTTACCAGATGTGCGCTCTCTTCTCCCGCTTCCCTGCGGTGTTAATTCTGCATCAATGTGAAAATATTTCATATCTTCTTCATCCAGCGCGATATCTCCCCAGAAACGCACTGTTAAAACACAGGGCAAAGGGAGCATGAGGCAGATTGCAGGGATGAGCAAGTTAAAAACTGTCTAACTAAAATAACCAGAGCTGGAATTTTCCAGCCTTGCTGTGGGATGGCCCAGGGCCGGGCGATCCCGGCAGCGGGGAAGTGGGGTGCGTGTGTGTGTGAGGGGATGGGGGGGAGGGGGGTTGGAAGATCCCACCCAAGGCGGGGGACACAGGATTTGCGAAAATAGCTTCCAGTTCTTTTCTTCTGATTAGCTCTGAGGGTGGGATTTAAAGCTCTTCCCCAAGAGGTGTTTGGAGGTGAGGGTTGTTGGGGGCAGTATTTACTCAGCCTGCCCACCCTGACGCCCAACTGAGATCCTAAGGTGCCCTCATTCTACGACAAGCCCAAAAAGCTAAAAACAAGACTCTGCTGACAGCTGCCCCCTGCCCATTCTTTCAACCCCACCCTCTGACCCCCAGCCTCTGACCCCCCCACCCTCTGACCCTCACCCTCTGACCCCCACCCTCTGACCCCCACCCTCTGATCTCCACCCTCTGACCCCCACCCTCTGCTCCCCATCCTACACTGCAACCCTGTCCATCAATGATAACCGGCCTCCGCTGGGTGCAGTGGTGGCAGCAATGGAGAGCTGTCGGCTTTCGATTGGCTGGCAACTCTTGGGGGGAGTGGGGGGAAATCGTCTGTCCCTGGGGCCCTGGGAGATGGTCCGCCATTGGCCTAACTGGGTGGCCAACTCCAAAGGAGGCGTTGCGGGGGCTGGCAGGTGAGACCTCATCGCCTGGATTCAATTCCAGTCATTTACTGCACAGAAGGAGGCTTTTTGGCCCATTGAATCTATGCTAGCCCTCTGTAGGCCAATCCAGCCATTCTATCTCTGTAGCCCGGCAAGTTCATTTTCAAGTCCTCTTCCATGTTGAAGAGATTAATCGTCATCACTTCGGCACGGGCGGCACGGTAGCACAGTGGTTAGCACTGCTGCTTCACAGCTCCTGGGTTCGATTCCTGGCTCGGGTCACTGTCTGTGTGGAGTTTGCACATTCTCCTCGTGTCTGCGTGGGTTTCCTCCGGGTGCTCCGGTTTCCTCCCACAGCCCAAAGATGTGCGGGTTAGGTTGATTGGCCAGGTTAAAAATTGCCCCTTAGAATCCTTAAATGCGTAGGTTAGAGGGATTAGTGGGTAAATATGTGGGGGTAGGGCCTGGGTGGGATTGTGGTCGGTGCAGACTCGATGGGCCGAATGGCCTCCTTCTGCACTGTAGGGTTTCTATGATTTCTTCCATCACTTTTGTGGGCAGCGAGTTCCAGGTAATTACAACTTACTGCCCACACCCCACACCCTCCTGCCCACACCCACACCCTCCTGCCCACACCCACACCCTCCTGCCCACCCCCCCCACCCTCCTGCCCACACCCACACCCTCCTGCCCACCCCCCCCACCCTCCTGCCCACACCCACACCCTCCTGCCCACACCCCACACCCTCATGCCCACACCCACACCCTCCTTCCCACCCCCCCCACCCTCCTGCCCACACCCACACCCTCCTGCCCACCCCCCCCACCCTCCTGCCCACACCCACACCCTCCTGCCCACACCCCCACACCCTCCTGCCCACCCCCCACACCCCCACACACCCACACCCTCCTGCCCACCCCCCACACCCTCCTGCCCACACCCCACACCCTCCTGCACACACCCCCACACCCTCCTGCCCACACCCACACCCTCCTGCCCACACCCACACCCTCCTGCCCACCCCCCACACCCTCCTGCCCACACCCTCCTGCCCACCCCCACACCCTCCTGCCCACACCCTCCTGCCCACCCCCACACCCTCCTGCCCACCCCCCACACCCTCCTGCCCACACCCTCCTGCCCACACCCCCACACCCTCCTGCCCACACCCTCCTGCCCACACACCCACACCCTCCTGCCCACACCCTCCTGCCCACCCCCACACCCTCCTGCCCACACCCTCCTGCCCACACACCCACACCCTCCTGCCCACATCCTCCTGCCCACACCCCACACCCTCCTGCCCACACCCACACCCTCCTGCCCACCCCCCCCACCCTCCTGCCCACACCCACACCCTCCTGCCCACACCCCCACACCCTCCTGCCCACCCCCCACACCCCCACACACCCACACCCTCCTGCCCACCCCCCACACCCTCCTGCCCACACCCCACACCCTCCTGCACACACCCCCACACCCTCCTGCCCACACCCACACCCTCCTGCCCACACCCACACCCTCCTGCCCACCCCCCACACCCTCCTGCCCACACCCTCCTGCCCACCCCCACACCCTCCTGCCCACACCCTCCTGCCCACCCCCACACCCTCCTGCCCACCCCCCACACCCTCCTGCCCACACCCTCCTGCCCACACCCCCACACCCTCCTGCCCACACCCTCCTGCCCACACACCCACACCCTCCTGCCCACACCCTCCTGCCCACCCCCACACCCTCCTGCCCACACCCTCCTGCCCACACACCCACACCCTCCTGCCCACATCCTCCTGCCCACACCCCACACCCTCCTGCCCACACCCACACCCTCCTGCCCACACCCACACCCTCCTGCCCACCCCCCCACCCTCCTGCCCACACCCACACCCTCCTGCCCACCCCCCCCACCCTCCTGCCCACACCCACACCCTCCTGCCCACACCCCACACCCTCCTGCCCACACCCACACCCTCCTGCCCACCCCCCCCACCCTCCTGCCCACACCCACACCCTCCTGCCCACCCCCCCACCCTCCTGCCCACACCCACACCCTCCTGCCCACCCCCCCCACCCTCCTGCCCACACCCACACCCTCCTGCCCACCCCCCCCACCCTCCTGCCCACACCCACACCCTCCTGCCCACACCCCCACACCCTCCTGCCCACCCCCCACACCCTCCTGCCCAACTCCCCCACCCTCCTGCCCACACCCACACCCTCCTGCCCACACCCACACCCTCCTGCCCACCCCCCACACCCTCCTGCCCACACCCTCCTGCCCACCCCCACACCCTCCTGCCCACACCCTCCTGCCCACCCCCCCCACCCTCCTGCCCACACCCACACCCTCCTGCCCACCCCCCCACCCTCCTGCCCACACCCACACCCTCCTGCCCACACCCACACCCTCCTGCCCACCCCCCACACCCTCCTGCCCACACCCTCCTGCCCACCCCCCCCACCCTCCTGCCCACACCCACACCCTCCTGCCCACCCCCCCCACCCTCCTGCCCACACCCACACCCTCCTGCCCACACCCACACCCTCCTGCCCACGCCCACACCCTCCTGCCCACACCCCCACACCCTCCTGCCCACACCCCCCACACCCTCCTGCCCACACCCCCACACCCTCCTGCCCACACCCTCCTGCCCACCCCCCCACCCTCCTGCCCACACCCACACCCTCCTGCCCACCCCCCCCACCCTCCTGCCCACACCCACACCCTCCTGCCCACACCCACACCCTCCTGCCCACACCCACACCCTCCTGCCCACACCCACACCCTCCTGCCCACACCCACACTCTCCTGCCCACACCCCCACACCCTCCTGCCCACACACCCACACCCTCCTGCCCACACCCCCACACCCTCCTGCCCACACACCCACACCCTCCTGCCCACCCCCCACACCCTCCTGCCCACACCCCCACACCCTCCTGCCCACACCCTCCTGCCCACACCCCCACACCCTCCTGCCCACCCCCCACACCCTCCTGCCCACACCCCCACACCCTCCTGCCCACACCCTCCTGCCCACACCCCCACACCCTCCTGCCCACACCCCCCACACCCTCCTGCCCACACCCCCACACCCTCCTGCCCACACCCACACCCTCCTGCCCACACCCTCCTGCCCACACACCCACACCCTCCTGCCCACACCCCCACACCCTCCTGCCCACCCCCACACCCTCCTGCCCACACCGTCCTGCCCACACACCCACACCCTCCTGCCCACACCCACATCCTCCTGCCCACACCCCCACACCCTCCTGCCCACACACCACACCCTCCTGCCCACACCCACACACCCTCCTGCCCACCCCCCACACCCTCCTGCCCACACCCACATCCTCCTGCCCACCCCCCCACACCCTCCTGCCCACCCCCCACACCCTCCTGCCCACACCCACACACCCTCCTGCCCACCCCCCACACCCTCCTGCCCACCCCCCACACCCTCCTGCCCACCCCCCACACCCTCCTGCCCACCCCCCACACCCTCCTGCCCACCCCCCACACCCTCCTGCCCACCCCCCACACCCTCCTGCCCACACCCACACACCCTCCTGCCCACCCCCCACACCCTCCTGCCCACACCCACACACCCTCCTGCCCACCCCCCACACCCTCCTGCCCACCCCCCACACCCTCCTGCCCACCCCCCACACCCTCCTGCCCACCCCCCACACCCTCCTGCCCACACACCCACACCCTCCTGCCCACACCCACACCCTCCTGCCCACACCCACACCCTCCTGCCCACACACCCACACCCTCCTGCCCACACCCACACCCTCCTGCCCACACACCCACACCCTCCTGCCCACACACCCACACCCTCCTGCCCACACCCACACCCTCCTGCCCACACCCACACCCTCCTGCCCACACCCACACCCTCCTGCCCACACCCACACCCTCCTGCCCACACCCCACACCCTCCTGCCCACACCCCACACCCTCCTGCCCACACCCCACACCCTCCTGCCCACACCCCACACCCTCCTGCCCATAACTCAATATCCGTGACCCCGAGTCATCCCATTATCAGCCAATGGGAACAGTTTTTTCTCATCTACTTTAGATAAATTTGTAAACCTCTGTCAAATCTCCCCTCAGTCTCCTTTGCTCCATGGACAACCTCAGCTTCCCTACCCCGAACCTTGGAGCTAAATTCCCCTCATCCCTGGAACCATTCTGGTAACTCTCCCTCCGTACCCCCTCCAGGACTCTCACTTCCCTCTGGAAATGGGGGGAACAGAACCAGACGCAAGACTCTGTTAATCACTGGTTTCAGGTCAGTCTGACTGATCTTCTCTCAATTCTCCTGAACCTTATTCAAGCGGCCATTGACAAGCTGAAAACTACCGGATTATTTGACCATGGAGAGCATCACCATCTAGCTTAGCCCCATTTAATCGGGAAGTACCATGTGCTCACATTCCAGTCAGGATCACCAGGAGAGGGAATTCTGAACAAACCACTGCCCCTTCAAAATCCTGGAACTCCCTCCCTAACAGCACTGTGGATGTACCTACTACACCACATGGACTACAGCTGTTCAAAAAGGCAGCTCACCACCACCTTCCCAAGGGGCAACTATGGATGGGTAATAAATGCTGGCCTAGCCAGCGGTGCCCACATCCTGTAAATGAATGCAAAAAACAAAATTAGGCAATAAATCAGGAAGCGGAAGGGAGGGAGGAACCAGGAAAATTACAATCACCGGGAAAGTGGCACTGAGCAAATTGCCAGACTGCAGCTGACAAGTCCCCGTTTCTTGATGGACTTCATCCTCGGGTCTAAAAAGCAGTCCCTAATGAGATAGTTGATACGATTGTTTTAATTCTCCAAAACTCCCTGGATTCAGGGAAGGTTCCATTAGATTGGAAAATGGCAAATATAACTCCTTTATTCGAAAAGGAAGGGAGACGGAAAGCAGGAAACTACAGGCCAGTTCACCTAACATCTGTTATAGGGACAATGTTAGAAGCTATTATTAAAGATGTTATAGCAGGTCACTTGGATGAATTTCAAGGTAATTGGGCAGAGTCAACATGGTTTTGTGAAAGGGAAATCTATTGGATTTCTTTGAGGAAGTAACATGTGCTGTGGATAAAGGGGAACTGGTGGATGCACTGAACTTCGATTTCCACAAGACATTTGATAAAGTGCCGAATCAAATATTATTGTGGAAAATTAAAAAAATCACTTCACCTGGTGGACAATAACCTGGCGTCATGTGACCTCTCATCTGGAAAATAACAGCTCATGGTATAGGGGATAACATATCGGCACAGATAGAAGATTGGCTAGCTAATAGGAAACAGAGAGTAGGCATAAATGGGTCCTTTTCTGGTTGTCAAGATGTACCGAGAGGTTTGCCACAGGGATCAGTGCTGGGGCATCAATGCTTTACAATTTATATCAATGATTAGGATAATGGGGCTGATGGGATGGTTGTTACATTTGCCGATGACACAGAGGCAGGAAAGTAAATTGTGAAGGGGACATAAGGAGGCTGCAAAAGGACACGGGTTATGTAAGTGGGTAAAAATCTGGCAAATGGAGTATGATGTGGGCAAATGTAAAATTGTTGGTTTTGGCAGGAAGCATAAAAAGCTTATTATCTAAATGGTGACAGGGCGGCACAGTGATTAGCGCTGCTGCTTCACAGCTCCAGGGACTTGGGTTCGAATCCTGGCTCGGGTCACTGTCTGTGTGGAGTTTGCACATTCTCCTCGTGTCTGCGTGGGGTTTCCTCCGGGTGCTCCGGTTTCCTCCCACAGTCCAAAGATGTGCGGGCTAGGTTGATTGGCCATTCTAAATTGCCCATTAGTGTCCCGGGATGCATAGGTTAGAGGGATTAGTGGGTAAATATATGGGTATAGAGCCTGGGTGGGATTGTGGTTGGCGCAGACTCAATGGGCCAAATGGCCTCTTTCTGCACTGTAGGATTCTATGATTGCAGAGCTGAGACGCAGAGGGATCTGGGTGTCCTAGTGCATGAGTCGTAAAAGCCTGGTATACGGGTAAAGAAAATAATTAGGAAATATAATAGAATGTTATAATTTACTGTGCGGGGGAATTGAATACAAAGTAGGGAGGTTATGCTTCAGTTATACAGGGCCTTGGTGAGACCACATCTGGAATACTGTGTACTGTATTGGTCTCCTTATTTAAGGAAAGATGTAAATGCATTGGAAACAGTTCAGAGAAAGCTTATTAAACTAATCCCAGGAATGGGCGGGTTGTCTGATCAGGAAAGGCTGGACAGGCTAGGCTTGTATCCACTGGAGTTTAGAAGAGTAAGAGGCGACTAGATCAAAACCTTCAAGATCCAGAGGGATATTGACAGAGTGGATGTGGAGAGGGTGTTTCCAATTGTGGGAGAGTCTAGAACTAGGGGGTCACTGTTTAAAAATAAGGGGACGCTCATTTAAGACGGAGATGAGGAGAAATGTTTTCTCTCAGAGGACGGTGAGTCTCTGGAACTCTCTTCCTCAACAGGCAGTGGAAGCAGAGACTTTGAATGTTTTTAAGGCAGAGTGAGATAGATTCTCGATCAGTGATAGTTTATTGGGAGTAGGTCGGATGCAGATTTGAGGCCGGTATCAGATCAGCCATGATTTTATTAAATGGCGGAGCAGGCTCGAGGGGCTGAATGGCCTCCTCCTACTCCTTGTCCATAAGCTTCCTTAAGCAGGAGAACCTGAATTCCCAATCACAACGCTCCAAATACAGACTGGGTATCAGAGGAGCCGGAAACAACATTCCAAATGGCTCCAGGCTCACTCCTAACGGGGTGACGGAAAAATAACAAAAACAGAAGAAAAACAGACAGCAAAAACCTCGGATAAAACTCCCTGAAGTTTCACAGTCACTCTGACTGGCAGGAATTCATTTCAGTATGAATTTCCACTCCTGTCCGATAGCCAGTACTCCTGCAGGAGGATATATCCGTGTACAGGTGGAGAATGAGCAAGGCCAGGGTAAGGATGGAGAGTTTTATCAATTCAGCTCCTCTGAGTAAAACTCCACACACGGGAAGGTATCAGAGAGCGCACTGACTCCAAAACACCGAGGGAGTGCTGGGAACCAGACCCAGGATACCGGCTAGCCTCTAACTCTGTCTCTCAGGGATACACAGTTTCTATCACTCCAGAGACCAAAGCCTCACGTTTTGGAACTCCCCCCTTACACCTCGCTGCCTCTCCATCTCACTTTACTCCTTTAACATGAAAGTAAGCTAGCGGGGAACATAAAAACTGACTGTAAAAATGTCTATAGGCATGTACAGAGAAAAGGATCGACGAAAATGAATGTAGACCTCTTACAGTCAGAAACGGGGGAATTCATAACGGGGAATAAAGAAATGGCTGAGTAATTAAATTTACTTTGCTTCTGTCTTCACAAAGGAAGACATGAATAAATGTACCAGAAGTGCTGAGAGAAACAAGTTTTAGTGAGGAGCTGAAGGAGAAATGGAGAAATTGTTTTGGGGAAATTGGTGGGATGGAAGGTGGATAAATCTCCAGGTCCTGATAACCTTCGTCCCAGACTACTTAAAAAAGTGACCCTGGAAATAGTAGATCCGTTGATGGTTATTTTCCAAAATTCTTTGGACTCTGGACTGGTTCCTACAGATTGGAGAGTAGCTGATGTAAGCCCACTGTTCAAAAAGGGAGGTAGAGAGAAAACAGGGAATATAGAGCAGTGAGCCTTCACCCAGAGGGTGATGAATGTGTGGAATTCACTACCACAGAAAGTAGTTGAGGCCAAAATGTTAGAGTCATAGAGGTTTACAGCATGGAAACAGGCCCTTCGGCCCAACTTGTCCATGTTGCCCTTTTTTTAAAAACCCCTAAGGTTTAAAAAAAACCCTAATGTTGTCTGATTTCAAGGAAAAATTAGATATAGCTCTTGGGGCTAGAGGAATCAAGAGATGTGGAGGGAAGGTGGGATCAGGGTACTGAATTCGATGATCAGCCAGTGATCAAAATGAATGGTGGAGCATGCTCGAAGGGCTGAATGGCCTCCTCCTGATTCTAGTTTCTATGTATGTGATACATTCCTTAAAATCTACCATTTTGACCAAGCTTTTGGTCAGCTGTTCTGTGGCTCAGTGTCAGATCTGGGTGTGATTAATAGCCCCTGTGGAATGGAACAAGTACAAGTTCCTATTGCTCGTAACAAATAAAGTGCCAACTCTTGGAGCTCCGACTGACAGATGAGGGAACGGTTAAATACAAGATCAATGCTGCATGTACATCTAACAAGATATCCTTGGCTGATTGCCCCGGAGGTATTTACAAAGCCACAGGTACAGTGGAATCCAGAGAAAACAGCCAAGTTCTGCCGGGTACATTAAAGAGCCAAGCTGTTCTTTCATCTGCCAATATAGAGCCACAATTTTAATTTTGCATTCAGAGTGATTAAGCCAGATAATTGTACCAGCGTTCATGCAGTGTATCACCGTGATAACTTCTTTGTGTTTGGCAATCAGGCGCTGCATTGCTGTATTTTCTGTGCTCTGTTCTGGGCGATCAGACTGGAGCGTTTGAATGTTCCGTTTCCGTATCTGTCACTATCACGCGCCATGCTTTGTGTGGCTGTGATTTTGGGGTGTGTCTGTGAGCCTTGCGGAAGATCAAAGCTGTGGATCCTCTGAATTGGGATCTTTCACACAGTGTTTGTGATTCCTTCTCAACTCCGCTGGCTTGGTAGCTCGCTAATAGGACCGCGGAACACAGGAATTAGGAGCAGAAGTCGGCAAATTCAAGCCTGCTCCGCCATTCAATCAGATCATGGCTGATCTCTCCCTGGTCTCAAATCCACCTCCCCACCTGTTCCCCATATCTCTTTATCTGAAATATATCTATCTCCTTCGTGAAACCATTCAATGATTCAGACTGCACCGCGCTATGGGGCAGCGAGTTCCACAAATTCACCACCCCACCTTGTGGGAAGTAGTTCCTCCTCATCTCAGTGTTAAATCTACCGCCTCTCAACCTATACCTGTGACCTCTTGTTCTCGACTGCCCCACAAGAGGAAACATTCGGTCTACATTTACTTTATCAATCCCTTTTAAAATGTTATATTCCTGGATCAGATCCCCTCTCATCTTTCTACAATACAATTAGCTGGTTTGATGGCCCATTCACTGCCCTCCCCATCATTCACCCGCCTCTCCAGTGGGAAATGCACCAGTCAGGCTTTAGTGCTGGTAGGACCTGGGGCCCTGGACACCAAGAGGGCTCAAGGAGCTAGGTCCAATGGCCATTTGCCCCTCTGCCACTGCCAGACTGCAGAGGAAGGGTCTCCGAAGGCTCCTGGGGGTTGGGTAGGGCTGTACCTATTCCCCTTGAAGAAACCACAGCTGTCAAGCAGGCTTTGTGAACACTGCAGTCAGGAACAATGGGAGTAAGTGAGATGCATTCAAGCATGAAGGGAATGTTAAATAAACACAGCTGACTGGAGGCTGAGTAGAAATCCATTAAGGTGTCAATGAAAGCCTTTTTGAAAGTACTGCACTATGAAATTGAAAAAGATCAAAGGTTTTCAATGGAATAGAGAGAGATTCAAAGGTTTCAGCTTGTTAGGAAGGCTCAGAGACTTCAAATAGAATCTGTGTATACACACTGGGGCTGAGTAAACAACTGTGGAGAAGGGACCCCCCCCCCAACCCAGTAAAATTGACATTTCTTCTCTGTCAGAAAAACAACAACAAACAAAGAACAAAGAACAATACAGCACAGGAACAGGCCCTTCGGCCCTCCAAGCCCGCGCCGCTCCCCGGTCCAGGATTGAATCCTGAATCCAGGATCCCCGCCCAATTTTTCAGCCTATCTACATACCAATATCCTATCCACCGAGCTGTCCCCCACAGCTACGATGCTTTGTTCATTACAACCTATTAACTCACCCCCACCCCCCCATTCCAGACCATGTGATCTCCAGGGAGAGGCGAAAACCCAGAGTGAAAAACCCCAGGGCCAATATGGGGAAAAAAAAATCTGGGAAATTCCTCTCCGACCCCCTGAGGCGATCGAAACGAGTCCAGGAGATCACAATGGCCCTGATCGGAAAATGCTTCCCAACCCTAGTCATTTCCACTTCCACGAGAAACAAGGAACAATTAGCCCGCGCCGCTCCCTGGTCCAAACTAGACCACTCTTTTGTATCCCTCCATTCCCACTCCGTTCATATAGCTGTCTAGATAAGTCTTAAACGTTCCCAGTGTGTCCGCCTCCACCACCTTGCCCGGCAACACATTCCAGGCCCCCACGACCCTCTGTGTGAAATATGTCCTTCTGATATCTGTGTTAAACCTCCCCCCCTTCACCTTGAACCTATGACCCCTCGTGAACGTCACCACCGACCCGGGGAAAAGCTTCCCACCGTTCACCCTATCTATGCCTTTCATAATTTTATACACCTCTATTAAGTCTCCCCTCATCCTCCGTCTTTCCAAGGAGAACAACCCCAGTTTCCCCAATCTCTCCTCATAACCAAGCCCCTCCATACCAGGCAACATCCTGGTAAACCTCCTCTGTACTCTCTCCAAAGCCTCCACGTCCTTCTGGTAGTGTGGCGACCAGAACTGGACGCAGTATTCCAAATGCGGCCGAACCAACGTTCTATACATCTGCAACATCAGACCCCAACTTTTATACTCTATGCCCCGTCCTATAAAGGCAAGCATGCCATATGACTTCAAAGGGGTCTGCTCACACCTGCAGCTTCCGAAAGGGTGAGAGGAATTCTCACTGTAGAATGAAGTGCTGCAATGATTTAAAATCCTGCCAGATGACCCGGGGGGGGGGGGGGGGGGGGGGGGGGTGGTGGGGGCGGGGGGGGGGGGGGGGGGGGGGTGGTGGTGGGGGCGGGGGGGGGCGGAATGGGGGGTTTAAAATGACCCAGGGGGGGGGAGTGGGGGCGGGGGGGGGCGGAATGGGGGGTTTAAAATGACCCAACCACTTCAGAATTTCCACACTTGACAGGCAGGAATGCAGATGCTGATCACAGGATTGCCTGAACTCATTATGATGTGGAGATGCCGGCGTTGGAGTGGGGTAAGCACAGTAAGAAGTCTCACAACACCAGATTAAAGTCCAACAGGTTTATTTGGTAGCAAACACCATTAGCTTTCGGAGCGCTGCTCCTTCGTCAGATGGAGTGGAAATCTGCTCTCAAACAGGGCACAGAGACACAAAATCAAGTTACAGAATACTGATTAGAATGCGAATCCCTACAGCCAGCCAGGTCTTAAAGATACAGACAATGTGGGTGGAGGGAGAATTAAGCACAGGTTAAAGAGATGTGTATTGTCTCCAGACAGGACAGCCAGTGAGATTCTGCAAGTCCAGGGGGCAAGCTGTGGGGGTTACTGATAATGTGACATAAATCCAATATCTCGCTTTAGGCCGTCCTCTTGTGTGCGGAACTTGGCTATCAGTTTCTGCTCAGCGACTCTGCGCTGTCGTGTGTCGTGAAGGCCGCCTTGGAGAACGCTTACCTGACGATGCAAGGCTGAATGCCCGTGACTGCTGAAGTGCTCCCCCACAGGAAGAGAACAGTCTTGCCTGGTGATTGTCGAGCGGATGCCATCATCTCACGTGAGAACACCATCAACCAGGTACATGGTACCTACTCTTGCAACTCGGCCAACATTGTCTACCTGATACGCTGCAGGAAAGGATGTCCCGAGGCATGGTACATTGGGGAGACCATGCAGACGCTACGACAACGGATGAATGAACACCGCTCGACAATCACCAGGCAAGACTGTTCTCTTCCTGTGGGGGAGCACTTCAGCGGTCACGGGCATTCAGCCTCTGATCTTCAGGTAAGCGTTCTCCAAGGCGGCCTTCACGACACACGACAGCACAGAGTCGCTGAGCAGAAACTGATAGCCAAGTTCCGCACACATGAGGACGGCCTAAACCGGGATGTTGGATTTATGTCACATTATCAGTAACCCCCACAGCTTGCCCCCTGGACTTGCAGAATCTCACTAGCTGTTCTGTCTGGAGACAATACACATCTCTTTAACCTGTGCTTAATGCTCCCTCCACCCACATTGTCTGTACCTTTAAGACCTGGCTGGCTGTCGAGGCTCGCATTCTAATCAGTATTCTGTAACTTGATTTTGTGTCTCTGTGCACTGTTTGAGAGCACATTTCCACTCCATCTGACGAAGGAGCAGCGCTCCGAAAGCTTATGGTGTTTGCTACCAAATAAACCTGTTGGACTTTAACCTGGTGTTGTGAGACTGCTTACTGTGAACTCATTATGCCGGGGGGATTCTCAGGTCTACCAGAGTTAAAAGGGGGAGACCAGCCACAAGATTCCCATCCCAGAGAGAGGAGCAAGGTCAACCCCTTGTCCCCCAGTCTGAGCCCACCCAACCCCCTCGGGGCCCAAGGTGCCAGGTCAGTGTGTCATTGCCAGGGTGCCAGGGGGCAGTGTACTGTCGGCACTGCCAAGGGACATGGCATGAAAGTGGACATAAGTTGGGGAGGGGGGGGGGGGGGGGGGCGGTTGAGGGAGGTCTGAGGGGGGAGGGGGGCTGAGGAAGGATCTGAGGGGAGGGGAACTGAGGGCAGAGGGGGCAAGGGGGCTGAGAGAGGGTCTGAGGGGGAGGCAGGCTGAGAGTGGGTCTGAGGGTGAGGGGGGCTGAGGGATGGTCTGAGGGGAAGGGGGTTTGAGGGGAGTCTGAGGGCCTGAGGGGGAGGGGGGTTGAGGGGCTGAGGGAGGGTCTGAAGGGGAGGGGAAGGGGGCTGAGGGGGGTCTGAACAGTTGTGTTGGCTGGCGGGTTTCTTGGGAAGTGCTAATGTGCATCTTTCAGGTGGGTGGGAGAAACTGCCAGCGACAGCGGGAAGCACTCCGGTTTTCCCACTGGTGCGGACACTTTAGTCGCCATTTGGGAGAATCTCTCCCATTAACTCTGTTTCTCTCTCTACAGACGCTCCCAGGCCTGCTGAGTTTTCCCAGCATTGTCCCTTGCTGCTTTGGGAGTTGCGCAGCAGTGAGAAGCTTCCTCAGACCGGAGGCTGGTGTACAACGCGGATCCCTCGGGGTCCACATTCAGACATTTCGCCCTCTGACTGATATTAAAGAGCTGGAGCCGGGGATAATTTCAAATTGGCAATGAAATGTGGAAATGCGGTGAAGCGGGAGCAGGATAATAAGAGACGTCAGGAAGGCAAAGACAGCGTGATGAACTGGCCAGACACAGCAGGGGAAATTTCAGACACAAACCTGATATTGTGCATTTTGGAAGGAAGAGTGAGAGGAAGAAATATAAATTAGTCAGGGTTTATCTAATGTTATTTTTGATGGGATGTGATTTGATTTATTATTGTCACATGTATTAGTATTCCGCGAAAAGTATTATTTCTTGCGCGCTATACAGACAAAGCATACCGTACATAGAGAAGGAAAGGAGAAACTGCAGAATGTAGTGTTACTGTCATAGCTCGGGTGTAGAGAAAGATCAACTTAATGCAAGGTGGGTCCATTCAAAACTCTGATGGCAGCAGGGAAGAAGCTGTTCTTGAGTCGGTTGGTACGTGACCTCAGACTTTTGTATCTTTATCAGCGACAGCCGAGTGTACCATCAATAAGATGCACGGCAGGAACTCACCAAGGTTCATTAGGCAGCACCTTCCAAACCCACGACCACTACCATCTAGAAGGACAAGGGCAGCAGATTCCTGGGAATGCCACCACCTGGAGGTTCCCCTCCAAGTCACTCACCATCCTGACTTGGAAATATATCGGCTGTTCCTTCACTGTGGCTGGATCAAAACCTTGAATTCCCTCCCTAACAGCACTATAGAATCATAGAAACCCTACAGTGCAGAAAGAGGCCATTCGGCCCATTGAGTCTGCACCGACCACAATCTCACCCAAGCCCTACCCCCTTATCCCTACATATTTACCCGCTAATCCCTCTAAACTACACATCTCATGTGTACCTACACCACATGTACTGCTGTGGTTCATGAAGGCAACTCTGCACCACCTTCTCAAGGACAATTAGGGATGGGCAGTAAATGCTGGCCAGCCCACGTCCTGTGAATGAATAATAAAAAAACTGCCTCAGTGTCACCCCATTTTACTGTCCCAGAATTCATGTGATTCCCAGAGTTTTCCTTTTTATTTATTCATGGAATGTCAGCGTCGTTGGCTGGTCAGCATTTATTGCCCATCCCTAATTGTCCTTGAACCGAGTAGCTTTCTAAGCCATTTCAGAGGGCAGTTAAGAGTTAATTCCTGTCACAAGTAGGCCAGACTGGGTAAGGACAGCAGACTTTCTTCCCCAGGAGACATTAATGAATCAGGTGGGTTCTTTGACAATGGTTTCATGGTCATCATTTTAATTCCAGATTTTTAAAAACTGAATTCAAATTTCACCATCTGCTGTGGTGGGATTCGAACCCAGGTCCCCAGAGCGTTATCCTGGGTCTCTGGATTATTTGGTGGCACAGTGGTTAGGACTGCTGCCTCACAGTGCCAGGGGCTTGGATTCAATTCCAGCCTTGGGTGACTATGTGGAGTTTGAACATTTTAAGTTTATTTATTATTGTCACAAGTTAGGCTTACATTAACATTGCAATGACGTTGCTGTGAAAATCCCCTTGTCTGCATGGGTTTCCTCCGGGTGCTCCAGTTTCCTCCCACAGTCCAAAGATGTGCGGGTTAGGTGGATTGGCCATGCTAAATTGCCCCTTAGTGTCAGGGGGACTAGCTGGGGTAAATACATGGGGTTATGGGGATAGGGTCTGGGTGGGATTGTGATCGGTGAAGGGGTTGCTGAGTTGGGGTGAGGTGGAGGGGGGAGGATCTTCATCTGCTGAGTGAGTTCGGGGGTGGTGGGAGGGAAGAGTCAGGGGTGAGTTGAAATGGTACAAAGTGTTTAAACCTTTATTTTTAAACCTATCT
The DNA here is from genome assembly GCF_964213995.1 of Mustelus asterias. Lineage (NCBI taxonomy): Eukaryota > Metazoa > Chordata > Chondrichthyes > Carcharhiniformes > Triakidae > Mustelus > Mustelus asterias. Next base: position 28,569,778 of record NC_135828.1, read on the forward strand.
TTCCACAGGCTTCTTGTTTGCAGCAGTAATCAATCCTCAAAGATCTGTCCATTAGACCACGCCCACCAATAGAAAGAAAGTAATCATTTAAAGGGGTCTCACCCCCTTACTGCCCCAGAGCTCGCAACCCCAGAACTCATGACCCCACTGGGGGTCATCAAAACATAGAAACTAGAAGCAGGAGGAGGCCATTCGGCCCTTCGAGCCTGCTCCGCCATTCATTTTGATCATGGCTGATCATCAAATTCAATATCCTGATCCCCCGCTTCCCCCCATATCCCTTGATCCCTTTAGCCCCAAGAGCTACATCTAATTTCTTGAAGTCAGACAACGTTTTGTCCTCAACTACTTTCTGTGGTAGTGAATTCCACACATTCACCACCCTCTGGGTGAAGACATTTCTCCTCACCTCAGTTCTAAAAGGTTTATCCCTTATCCTCAAACTATGACCCCGCACAGTGGCTAGCGCTGCTGCCTCACAGCACTAGGGATCCGGGTTCAATTCCAGCCTCGGGTGACTATGTGGAGTTTGCATGTTCTCCCTGTGTCTGCGTGGGTTTCCTCCCACAGTCCAAAGATGTGCAGGTTAGGTTGATTGGCCATGCTAAATTGCCCCTTAGTGTCAGGGGGATTAGCAGGGTAAATATGTGGGGTTACGGGGATAGGGCATGGGTGGGATTGTTATTAGTGCAGGCTCGATGGGCCAAATGGCCTCCTTCTGCACTGTAGGGATTCTATGAAACTAGTTCTGGACTCTCCCGCCATCGGAAACATTCTTTCCGAATCTACCCTGTTAGAATGGATCACGGCCTACGCTTTGGCAAGCACTGCGTCAAAATCTAATCTTCTGCCATTTCTCCTTATGTGGCCTGCTGTCAAATGCTGTTCGAGAATGCTGCGGCGATACACATTACGATGTTTTACCCGGTTAGCGGTGCTATATAGGCGTTGTTGTGGGATGCCGCCAGGAACCTGGAGTAGGAGCAGGACAAGTTGATACAGACATTAATGAAGCCTCTGGGATTCTTGACTTTATCAATGGAGGTGTAGAGTTACAAAAGCGCAGGAATGAGGCTAACCCTTCATTAAACACTGGTTGGGTGCCAGCTGTAAAGCACTGAGACTCTAGGAGCTGTGAAAGCTGCTATCCTTTCTATACAGTGAGCGGAGAGATTGGGAACATTGCTGCCAAGTTGCTGGATACTCCCTGGTTATTGAAGACACACTCTGAGTGGGAACAGAGTGCAAGACCCTCGCCAGAAAAACTTAATTAACTCCGAGTACAAAAAGCTCGAAACAATATTGAACTGAACAGTGTTTCCGGAGTGCAGTCATTCAGTAGCTAAATATTCAGGTCACATTAATAAAGCCTTTGGCAGCAGCGTGATGTGTCGAAACAATAGAGGGTTTGTCCATAGACACAGCATCATGCACAGCTACACTTCACATCCACACACAAGGCACTGTCAAAGCAAGTCCTACAGCGGCCACACTGACAAGCTGTTTCTATTAAAGGGACATCGTGCTCACAGAAACGGTGTTGGCAAATTTATCCCAGGGGTGAAAGGGCAAGAAAACAGCCCCCCATGCACAGCCTCATCGAGATCTCACATCTAACAGCGGGGGAGGGGCAGAAGGATCTGGAGATAAAGACACTGGCCCTGGGGGTGGGTGGGCGGTGTGTTGGTGGACACACTCTGTAAGAAGTCTCACAACACCAGGTTAAAGTCCAACAGGTTTATTTGGTAGCAAATGCCATAAGCTTTCGGAGCAATGCTCCTTCGTCAGATGGAGTGGTCTCTGTGTCTGTGCCCTGTTTGAGAACAGAGACCACTCCATCTGACGAAGGAGCATTGCTCCGAAAGCTTATGGTATTTGCTACCAAATAAACCTGTTGGACTTTAACCTGGTGTTGTGAGACTTCTTACTGTGCTTACCCCAGTCCAACGCCGGCATCTCCACGTCATGACACACTCTGACCCAGGGGTACAGATACCCCACACTATTATTCCACAGACCACGTCCCACATGGAGCTAAAACCAAGACTGCCGATTTCCATCTCAGTAACATCATAAACTCCAGCCTGACAGAATCAGAGAATCCCTACAGTGCAGGAGGAGGCCGTTCGGCCCATCGAGCCTGCACCAACTCTCCAACAGAGCATCTTAGCCAGGCCCTCCCCTCCACCCTATACCCATAACCCCACACATTTACCATGGCTAAATAACAATGACAATTTAGCACAGCCAATCCACCTAACCTGTACATCTTTGGAGTGTGGGAGAAAACCGGAGCACCCAGAGGAAACCCACGCAGGCATAGTTAACTGTCCAGCTTTGTTCCAATTTGAAGCCAGGCAGGTTGACTGCGACATGGTGGTTGGCACTTGTCACAGTGCCAGGGAACCGAGTTCAATTCCAGGCTTGGGTCACTGTCTGCATGGAGCCTGCACGTTCTCCCCGGATCTGCATGGGTTTCCCCCAGGTGCATGTATACTCACAGAGTACACTCCCTGTATACTCACAGAGTACACTCCCTGTATACTCACAGAGTACACTCCCTGGATACTCAGAGTACACTGCCTGTATACTCAGAGTACACTCCCTGGATACTCAGAGTACACTCCCTGTATACTCACAGAGTACACTGCCTATATACTCACAGAGTACACTGCCTGGATACTCACAGAGTACACTCCCTGTATACTCACAGAGTACACTGCCTATATACTCACAGAGTACACTGCCTATATACTCACAGAGTACACTGCCTATATACTCAGAGTACACTGCCTGTATACTCACAGAGTACACTCCCTGTATACTCACAGAGTACACTGCCTATATACTCAGAGTACACTGCCTGTATACTCACAGAGTACACTCCCTGTATACTCACAGAGTACACTGCCTGGATACTCAGAGTACACTGCCTGTATACTCAGAGTACACTGCCTGTATACTCAGAGTACACTGCCTGTATACTCAGAGTACACTGCCTGTATACTCAGAGTACACTGCCTGTATACTCACAGAGTACACTCCCTGTATACTCACAGAGTACACTGCCTGTATACTCAGAGTACACTGCCTGTATACTCAGAGTACACTGCCTGTATACTCAGAGTACACTGCCTATATACTCAGAGTACACTGCCTGTATACTCAGAGAGTACACTCCCTGCGTACTCACAGAATATACTCCCTGTATACTCACAGAGTACACTCCCTGTATACTCACAGAGTACACTCCCTGTATACTCACAGAGTACACTCCCTGTACACTCAGTGTACACTCCCTGTATACTCACAGAGTACACTCCCTGTATACTCACAGAGTACACTCCCTGTACACTCACAGAGTACACTCCCTGTATACTCACAGAGTACACTCATAAGAACATAAGAAATAGGAGCAGGAGTAGGCCATCTAGCCCCTCGAGCCTGCCCCGCCATTCAATAAGATCATGGCTGATCTGACGTGGATCAGTACCACTTACCCGCCTGATCCCCATTAACCCTTAATTCCCTTACCGATCAGGAATCCATCCATCCGCGCTTTAAACATATTCAGCGAGGTAGCCTCCACCACCTCAGTGGGCAGAGAATTCCAGAGATTCACCACCCTCTGGGAGAAGAAGTTCCTCCTCAACTCTGTCTTAAACCGACCCCCCTTTATTTTGAGGCTGTGTCCTCTAGTTTTAACTTCCTTACTAAGTGGAAAGAATCTCTCCGCCTCCACCCTATCCAGCCCCCGCATTATCTTATAAGTCTCCATAAGATCCCCCCTCATCCTTCTAAACTCCAACGAGTACAAACCCAATCTCCTCAGCCTCTCCTCATAATCCAAACCCCTCATCTCCGGTATCAACCTGGTGAACCTTCTCTGCACTCCCTCCAATGCCAATATATCCTTCCTCATATAAGGGGACCAATACTGCACACAGTATTCCAGCTGCGGCCTCACCAATGCCCTGTACAGGTGCATCAAGACATCCCTGCTTTTATATTCTATCCCCCTCGCGATATAGGCCAACATCCCATTTGCCTTCTTGATCACCTGTTGTACCTGCAGACTGGGCTTTTGCGTCTCATGCACAAGGACCCCCAGGTCCCTTTGCACGGTAGCATGTTTTAATTTGTTTCCATTGAGATAGTAATCCCATTTGTTATTATTTCCTCCAAAGTGTATAACCTCGCATTTCTCAACGTTATACTCCATTTGCCATATCCTCGCCCACTCACTCAGCCTGTCCAAATCTCTCTGCAGATCTTCTCCGTCCTCCACACGATTCACTTTTCCACTTATCTTTGTGTCGTCTGCAAACTTCGTTACCCTACACTCCGTCCCCTCCTCCAGATCATCTATATAAATGGTAAACAGTTGCGGCCCGAGTACCGATCCCTGCGGCACGCCACTAGTTACCTTCCTCCAACCGGAAAAACTCCCATTTATTCCGACTCTTTGCTTCCTGTCGGATAGCCAGTCCCCAATCCACTTTAACACACTACCCCCAACTCCGTGTGCCCTAATCTTCAGCAGCCTTTTATGGGGCACCTTATCAAACGCCTTTTGGAAATCCAAAAACACCGCATCCACCGGTTCTCCTCCATCAACCGCCCTAGTCACATCTTCATAAAAATCCAACATGTTCGTCAAGCACGACTTTCCCCTCATGAATCCATGTTGCGTCTGATTGATCGAACCATTTCTATCCAGATGCCCTGCTATCTCCTCTTTAATAATGGATTCCAGCATTTTCCCTACTACAGACGTTAAGCTGACCGGCCTATAGTTACCCGCCTTTTGTCTCCTTCCTTTTTTAAACAGCGGCGTAACATTAGCCATTTTCCAATCAACCGGCACTACCCCAGAATGCAACGAGTTTTGATAAATAATCACTAACACATCCACTATTACCTCTGACATTTCTTTCAATACCCTGGGATGCATTCCATCTGGACCCGGGGACTTGTCCACCTTCACTCCCTGTATACTCACAGAGTACACTCCCTGTATACTCACAGAGTACACTCCCTGTACACTCACAGAGAACACTCCCTGTACACTCACAGAGTACACTCCCTGTATACTCACAGAGTACACTCCCTGTATACTCACGGAGTACACTCCCTGTACACTCCCTGTACACTCAGTGTACACTCCCTGTACACTCACAGAGTACACTCCCTGTACACTGCCTGTGTACTCACTCTGTCTGCTAGCCCACAACCATTTTGCAGCACAGGTCACAAGGTTACTCCCGCGCTCTCGTTATTGTTAAGAATCTCTGATTGGACACCTCCTGAACATCCATTTGGATGAAGTTCCGAGACACTCGGTTCTTCACCGTATGGAGGAAGCTCCTCAACAAAAGATTAGCCAGCTCGGTCTGACAGTCCAGCTCTATAACTGATCGGTATTGAGTGTTCCACCATTCTGTCTCTGATTCCAATAAATGTCAAATTCCATTTCCTGCCCAATGACTGGGGTTGATCTATACAGACTTTCCAGGAGACCCGCTGGCTTTTACTGAAGCCAAATCTTCGCCAGTGTTTATTGGCAATGACGCTGACAGGTTTATGGGGATTAAACAGGCCAGATGATGTGGTGTTCTCTCTCCTGTACAGGAGGTGCAGTCAGATACAAACTGTACACCAGGCACATAGCTGGAAGAATGGCCAACCTCTCACTCCTCTGACCCGCCATCCTGCCTCCCCTACACTTCCCCTGATGGAAGTGTTTAGAATTATAAAACATTTAAAACTGGATAGTCAGATGCTTTTTCCTAGGGTAGAAAAGTCAAGTACTCGGGGACATAGGTTTAAGATGCGTGGGGGAAAGTTTAGAGGAGATGTGTGAGGTAAGGTTTTTTACACAGAGGGTGGTGAATGTCTGGAACGCGCTGCCCGGGGGGGTGGTGGGAGCAGGTACAATAGCGGCATTTAAGGGGCATCTAGACAAATACATGAATAGGATGGGAATGGAAGGATACGGACTCCGTAAGTGCATACGGTTTTAGTTTAGTTAGAGCATCATGATCGGCACAGGCTTGGAGGGCCGAAGGGCCTGTTCCTGTGCTGTACTGTTCTTTGTTCTTTATTTGGGCGTTTTGAATCAAAGTGGGTTTTCCCAGAGTGCCGAGAAGCTGCAGCTACAGATTGAGAGCAACAGAAGGAGTCAGGGGCTGCAGGAGAGGGTGCTTTTACTAAAAGTATCGTTTAGTACGGTCCCATAGGTTGATGAAAGCGAAGGCAATGACAATTGAGTTTCTGCAATCCATTTGATATTCTGTGAAGCAGGTCGCTGAGAGTGAGGCATGAAAACGTAAGGAGTTTCAAGATGGAATGAGACAGTTTCTCATTGTCCAATCTGATTCAGTCTGGAAAGTTACGCACTTTGGTAGGAAGAATAAAGGAGGTGAATATTATTTAAATGGAGAAAGACTGCAGAAAGCGGCAGCACAGAGGGATTTGGGATCCTCACGTCCAAATCACAAGAAGTTAGTATGCAAATTCAGCAAGTAATAGGGAGGGCAGATGACATGTTGGCCTTTATTTCAAAAGGAATTGAATATAAACATAGGGATGTCTTGCTAAAACTATACAGGGCACTAGTTAGACCACAGCTAAAGTACTGTGAACAGATTCAGTTCCCTTATCTAAGGAAAGATATACTGGCATTGGGGGCAGTTCGGAGAAAGTTCACTCAGTTGATCCCGGGTATGGAGTGATTTCCTTATGAGGAGAGGTTGAGTAGGTTGGGCCTGTACTCATTGGAGTTTAGAACAATGGGAGGTGACCTGATTGAGACATAGAAGATGCTCCGGGGGTTCGATAGAGTAGAAGCTGAGAGGCTGTTTCTCCTTGTGGGAGAGTCTGGGACCAGAGGGTAGAATCTTAGAGTGAGGGGGTCACCCATTTAAGACAGAGATGGGGAGGAATTTCTTCTCGGAGGGTAGTGAATCTGTGGAATTATTTACCGCAGAGGGCTGTAGAGGATGCGTCATTAAATATGTTTAAAGGTTGAGATAGACAGATTTTTAATCAGTAAAGGATGCGTCATTAAATATGTTTAAAGGTTGAGATAGACAGATTTTTAATCAGTAAAGGAATCAAGGGTTATGGGGATAAGGTAGGAAAGTAGAGTTCAGAATTATATCAGATCAGTCATCATCTCATTGAATGGCAGAGCAGACTCGATGGGCCGAATAGCCTACCTCTGCTCCTATATCTTATGGTCTAAATGTTGACCCAATTATCCCAGTGTGACTCGGTGAACCAGACAGGCTGAAGGTGGTCTCCAGTTCAATAACTGCTGCTATATTACCTTGCCCACCAGCAAACCATGTCTCCCCACCTCCACCACCCGCCCCCCCCCCCTCCCCCCAGCCCACCACGCTTCCTATTCCAGTATAGAATCGCATAATTACAGAAGCAAAAGGCTGGACAGACAAATTCCAAAACCCAAAATCAAATCATTTGAGCTTCTCCAATTGAACAAGTGCATTGGTCATTTTATCCCAATTACCCAGCAGCCTCGGCAAGGATGATGTCCTTCCTGAGTCGGACAGAGTGCAGTGGTCAATCTGATCAACACAACTGAAACTCCATTTCCTTATCCAGCCCCAGCATTCCTTTCAGGCTGATCGCTTCCATTGAGATTGTTGTTGGGCAAATGACTTCTGACCAGAGTCAAACCCGAAACAAGATAAGGAGCACAGTCGCTGATTAACCAGCCAGCGTAAGGTTAACAAGTCACTCAGTGACACAGATGGCAGGAATTGTACAAAAACAAACTCTCGTTTGGCTATTAAATTAGACAATGAATACACAAGGGCGGCAAATTGGCTACGTAAAAGAAAGATGGTTTGATTTTGGGAATTGAGAGGCAGTGGGAGTGTTCCAGCTGGTCCCCTGGGAAATAGGGAGCGAAGGAGCAGTGCCCGTTTGTATCACCATCGTTCATGGGCCATGAACAAAATCTCTGCTTCACTTGTGCAAAGTTGGAATAAGTTCATATGGACTTTGGAATCATGAAGTGTAATAAAATGTATTAATGTCTTGTGAGTTGGCAGCATTCCTGGAAATGATCAGTTAAATATTCAGAACCTGCCGAGAATCACCCAGATTCTACCTCCCTCCCTATCCCCTGCCTCCACAATACATCCCTACCTATCCCCTCCCTCCCCATCCCCTCCCTCTCTACCTCTCTCCCTATCTCTTCCCTCCCCAACAAATCCCTGCCTATCCCCTCCCTCCTTTTCCCTTCCCTCCCTGACACCTCATTCCCTATCTCCCTCCCCGCCACCTCCCTCCCTATCTCCCTGCTCAACACCTCCTTCGCTATCTGTCTCCCTATCCCCCTCCCTATCCCGTCACCTCCCTCCCTCCCAGACACCTCCCTCCCTATCTCCCTGCCCAACACCTCCCTCCCTCTCTGCTCTTTATTCCCTCTCTATCCCCTCCCTCCCTGCCCAACACCTCCCTCCCTCTCAGCCTCCTTATCCCCTCCCTATCTGCCCCCCTCCCTATCGCCTCCCTCCCTATCTCCCTCCCTCCCTCCCTATCTCCATATCATAGAATCATAGAAATCCTACAGTGCAGAAAGAGGCCATTCGGCCCATCGAGTCTGCACCGACCTACAATCCCACCCAGGCCCTCCCCCCATATCCCTACACATTTACCCACTAATCCCTCTAATCTACGCATCTCAGGACACTAAGGGGCAATTTTAGCATGGCCAATCAACCTAACCCGCACATCTTTGGACTGTGGGAGGAAACCGGAGCACCCGGAGGAAACCCACGCAGACACGGGGAGAATGTGCAAACTCCACACAGACAGTGACCCAAGCCGGGAATCGAACCCAGGTCCCTGGAGCCGTGAAGCAGCAGTGCTAACCACTGTGCCACCGTGCCGCCCCTATCTGCCTCCCTCCCTATCTCCCTCCTGCCCAGCCGGTGAAGCTGCCATTTGAAGGCGCCATGCTCCAATTCCTTGCTCTGAAGCACAGACTGGCCACAGACTGAGTGACTGAGACAGATTGGGCCATTCTGCTGGGAGGAATATCCAATACCGTGGGGAAGATGTGGGGATTCAGACCTACCCGTCCAAACCGAAACACCCGCCTCTCTCGAATAAAACACCTCAGCTCCCCTGGGGTGTGAGTCTTCCTAAAGTCCACAGCTTTCCCAAAATTCCTGAAAGCAAGTAACCCCAACCCTTATCCCTCCCACTGAAGGATGAAGCGTTTGGGGGAAACATGTCTGAACATCCAGTCACCCTCCGAAAATCCACAGGTGATGACAACCCGTCTCTCAGCATCTTATATCCGTGATTCATTTACCCAGAACCCAGCTGCAGCAACACTGCAATTACCGCCCTGAGCCCAGGCCAGAGGAATTTACCGCACACTGGCCAGCCACTTCATACCGGCTTTAAACCATTTGTACACCATTGGGACCCAGGCGACAGGGACACCCCACTGCCTCACCCACTCCCTCCCTTCCCCCACCGCCTCCCAAACTCCATCACCCCCACTCCCTCCCCTCCCCCACTGCCTCCCCAACTCCATCACCCCCACTCCCTCCCCTTCCCCACCGCCTCCCAAACTCCATCACCCCCACTCCCTCCCCTCCCCCACTGCCTCCCCAACTCCATCACCCCCACTCCCTCCCCAACTCCATCACCACCACTCCCTCCCCTCCCCCACTGCCTCCCCAACTCCATCACCCCCACTCCCTCCCCTCCCCCACTGCCTCCCCAACTCCATCACCCCCACTCCCTCCCCTCCCCCACTGCCTCCCCAACTCCATCACCACCACTCCCTCCCCTCCCCCACTGCCTCCCCAACTCCATCACCCCCACTCCCTCCCCATCCCCACTGCCTCCCCAACTCCATCACCCCCATTCCCTCCCCTCCCCCACTGCCTCCCCAACTCCATCACCCCCACTCCCTCCCCTCCCCCACTGCCTCCCCAACTCCATCCCCCCATTCCCTCCCCTCCCCCACTGCCTCCCCAACTCCATCACCCCCACTCCCTCCCCTCCCCCACTGCCTCCCCAACTCCATCACCCCCATTCCCTCCCCTCCCCCACCGCCTCCCCAACTCCATCCCCCCATTCCCTCCCCTCCCCCACTGCCTCACCAACTCCATCACCCCCACTCCCTCCCCTCCCCCACTGCCTCCCCAACTCCATCCCCCCATTCCCTCCCCTCCCCCACTGCCTCCCCAACTCCATCACCCCCACTCCCTCCCCTCCCCCACTGCCTCACCAACTCCATCACCCCCATTCCCTCCCCTCCCCCACTGCCTCCCCAACTCCATCACCCCCATTCCCTCCCCTCCCCCACTGCCTCCCCAACTCCATCACCCCCATTCCCTCCCCTCCCCCCACTGCCTCCCCAACTCCATCACCCCCACCCCCACTCCCTCCCTTCCCCCACTGCCTCCCCAACTCCATCACCCTCACTTCCTCCCCTCCCCCACTCCTTCCCCTAAGAAGCTCCCAAGCTTCTGGTCACCTGTCCGAGATTTCCCCATCAGCCTCAGCGTCTTGTTTGATGGCAAACTCTGAGACGTTTGGTTATGTTCAAAGACAAGTTGTTGGGGGTGTAAATAAAAATCGCCACCTGATCGAGTGGCGGAAACAGATTCAATCATCGCCTTCAACCCGGAATTGAATACATTCTTGAAGAAAACAATTGGAGGTCACGGGGAGAGTGTAGGACACAGATTGTTCTTTGAAATAGTCAACACAGACTTGATGGGTTGAATGGCCTCCTTCTGTACTGTAATTGATACGTGTCCTCCTCCTTTAGATATCATAACCTAAGAGGGTGTTAGCCACCATGGACTCTCTTTGGATTGGTCCATTATCACAGGATCCCTACAGTGCAGAGAGAGGCTATTTGGTCCATCGAATCTGCACCAACTCTCTTCATCCTCCCCTCCCCTCTGCCCTATCCCCATAAACCCGCACATTTACGATGGCCAATTCACCTAACCAGCATGTCTTTGGACTGTGGGAGGAAACAGGAGCACCCGGAGGAAACCCATGCAGACATGGGGAGAATGTGCAGACTCCACACAGTGACTCTAGCCGGGAATCGAACCCAGATCCCTGGCGCTGTGAGGCAGCAGTGCTAACCACTGTATCACCGTGCCGTCCCGGGTCCCTGGCTCTGTGCGGCAATTGTGACACTGTCCTTGGCAAAATCCCAAAATCACAGAGGTGTGACGCTCGCCAAAAACATATTCTCCAAATGAGTGTTTGCAAAGTGAGTGTGAAGATGAGAGTGTACAGGCATGAAGCTACCTTCCTTCGCTGGAGAATTCACTCATAACGGCATCTCCACATCATGAATTCACTCATTCCAGGGGTTGCTGTAAACCCCGGGTAGAGAAATCTCACACTGCCTCGGCGGGAAGGCATCTATCCAGTTGTACAGGGGTTTACTGGCTGTCTGAGGGAGGAGATTTCTAACCTCCATCTCTGTGAGTGGAATTTTCAGTATTTGTGTGCAGGAACACCCAGGTCAAAGTACACAGAGTGCCAGCGCAAGTAATCGACTGGAGTGCTTCATTCAGAACACTCAGCACTGGCATCACCGCGATGCATTGGGATTTTATTGCTGGAAGGGCACCCCAGGCAGGATGCCAGCTCCAGGCTGGAATAGTTGGCACACTGAAAGTTACTGGGAGTAATTTTCAGTTTGCCAACTGAATTGTCTGAGAAACACCCAATGTATCAACCTGAGAACGCTACAACTCTCATCAAATTTTACAGATGCACCACAGAAAGCATCATTTCTAAAGTTAAAGTTTATTTATTAGTCACATTAGGCTTACATTAACACTGCAATGAAGTTACTGTGAAATTCCCCTTCTGGCTGTATCAGAGCTTGATATGGCTCCTGCTCCGCCCAAGACCGCAAGAAACTACAAAGGGTCGTGAATGAAGCCCAGTCCATCACTCAAACCAGACTCCCATCCACTGACAAGAACCCCACACACCCTGGACATACTCCCTTCCACCTTCTTCCATCGGGAAAAAGAGATAAAAGTCTGAGGACACGTACCAACCGACTCAAGAACAACTTCTTCCCTGCTGCCATCAGATCTTTGAATGGACCTACCTCGCGTTATTTGATTTGATTTATTATTGTTACATGTATTAACATACAGTGAAAAGTATTGTTTCTTGCGCGCTATACAGAAAAAACATACCGTTCATAGAGAAGGAAAGGAGACAGTGCAGAATGTAGTGTTACAGTCATAGCTAGGGTGTAGAGAAAGATCAACTTGATGCAAGGTAAGTCCATTCAAAAGTCTGACAGCAGCAGGGAAGAAGCTGTTCTTGAGTAGGTTGGTACGTGACCTTAGACTTTTGTATCTTTTTCCCAATGGAAGAAGGTGGAAGAGAGAATGTCCAGGGTGTGTGGAGTCCTTAATTATGCTGGCTGCTTTGCCAAGGCAGCGGGAAGTGTAGACAGAGTCAATGGATGGGAGGCTGGTTTGCGTGATGGATTGGGCTACATTTACAACCTTTTGTAGTTCTTTGCGGTCTTGGGCAGAGCAGGAGCCATACCAAGCTGTGATACAACCAGAAAGAATGCTTTCTATTGTGCATCTGTAAAAGTTGGTGAGAGTCATAGCTGACATGCCAATTTTCCTTATTCTTCTGAGAAAGTAGAGGCGTTGGTGGGCTTTCTTAACTATATGTCAGCATGGGGGGACCAGGACAGGTTGTTGGTGCTCTGGACACCTAAAAACTTGAAGCTCTCGACCCTTTCTACTTCGTCCCTGTTGATGTAGACAGGGGCATGTTCTCCTTTACGCTTCCTGAAGTCGATGACAATCTCCTTCATTTTGTTGACACTGAGGGAGAGATTATTGTTGCCGCACCAGATTCTCTGTCTCATTCCTGTACTCTCTCCCGTCATTGTTTGAGATCCGACCCACTATGGTGGTGTCGTCAGCAAACTTGAAAATCGAGTTGGAGGGGAATTTGGCCGCACAGTCATAGGTGTATAAGGAGTATAGTAGGGGGCTGAGAACACAGCCTTGTGGGGCACTTGTGTTGAGGATGATCATGGAGGAGGTGTTGTTGCCTATCCTTACTGATTGTGGTCTGTGAGTTAGGAAGTTCAGGATCCAGTCACAGAGGGAGGTGCCGAGGCCCAGGCCATGGAGTTTGGAGATGGGTTTTGTGGGAATAATGGTGTTGAAGGCTGAGCTATAGTCAATAAATAGGAGTCTGACATAGGTGTTTAGTTGATTAAGTTGATCTTTCTCTACACCTATGACTATAACACTACATTCTGCACTCTCTCCTTTCCTTCTCTATGTACGGTATGCTTTGTCTATATAGTGTGAAAGAAAGAATACTTCTTACTGTGTACCAATACATGTGACAATAATAAACCAAATCAAATCGATAATATGAACAAAGAATGAAGAACAGTACAGCACAGGGATAGGCCCTTCGGCCCTCCAAGCCTGCACCGATCACGTTGTCTTATCTAGATCAACCGCTCATATCCCTCTATTCCCCGTTTGTTGATATGCCTATCAAGATAAGTCTTAAATGTGGCTAACATAGCTGCCTCAACAACCTCACTTGGCAGTGCATTCCAGGTCACCCTCCGTGTAAAAAAATCTTCCCCCGCACATCTCCATTGAACCTTTCCCCCCTTACCTTGAACTTGTGCCCCCTTGTAATTGTCATTTTTGCCCTGGGAAAAAGCTTCCAATTGTTCACCCTATCCATACCCCTCATAATTTTATAAATTCTATCAGGTCACCCCTCAGTCTCTGTCTTTCCAGGGAGAACAATCCCAGTTTATTCAATCTCTCCTCACACCTAATACCCTCCATACCAGGCAACATCCTGGTAAACCTCTTCTGTATTCTGTCCAAAGCCTCCATATCCTTCTGGTAGTGTGGCGACCAGAATTGGAGACAGTATTCCAAATGTGGCCTAACCAATGCTTTATATAACTGCAACATAATTTGCCAGATGAGCCAGATTTTCCCTGGTGAGTATCTTGAGGTAGTGAATACCCCGCCCCCCCCTCCAACCCCACCCCCAGCTCAGCACTCCCACCTCAAGACAAATGCCCCAAAAAGGCGACACGGTGGCACAGTGCAGTCGGTTGGAACGCAGTCGTGGAACGCAGCCTCGGAACACAGTCGTGGAGTACAGTCACGGAGCACAGCCTCGGAATGCAGTCGTGGAGTACAGTCTCAGAGCGCAGTCGTGGAGCACAGTCTCAGAGTGCAGGCTCGGAACGCAGTCTCGGAGTGCAGTCTCGGAGCGCAGTCTCGGAGCGCTGTCTCGGAGCACAGACTCGGAGCGCAGTCTCGGAGCGCAGTCTCGGAGCGCAGTCTAGGAGTGCTGTCTCAGAGCGCAGTCTCGGAGCGCAGTCTTGGAACGCAGTCTCGGAGTGTAGTCTCGGAGCGCAGTCTCGGAGCGCAGTCTCGGAGCGCAGTCTCGGAGCGCAGTCTCGGAGCGCGGTCTTGGAGTACAGCCTCAGAGTACAGTCTCAGAACGCAGTCTTGGAACACAGTCACGAAGCGCAGTCTTGGAGCGCAGTCTCAGAGTACAGTCATGGAATGCAGTCGTGGAGTGCAGTCTCGGAGCACAGTCTCGGAGCGCAGTCTCGGCGTGCAGTCTCGGAGCGCAGTCTCGGAGCGCAGTCTCGGAGCGCAGTCTCGGAGCGCAGTCTCGGAGCGCAGTCTCGGAGCGCAGTCTCGGAGCGCAGTCTCGGAGCGCAGTCTCGGAGCGCAGTCTCGGAGCGCAGTCTCGGAGCGCAGTCTCGGAGCGCAGTCTCGGAGCACAGTCTCGGAGCGCAGTCTCGGAGCACAGTCTCGGAGCACAGTCTCGGAGTGCAGTCTCGGAGCGCAGTCTCGGAGTGCAGTCTCGGAGCGTAGTCTCGGAGCGTAGTCTCGGAGCGCAGTCTCGGAGCGCAGTCTTGGAGCACAGTCTCGGAGCGCAGTCTCAGAGCGCAGTCTCGGAGTGCAGTCTCGGAGCGCAGTCTCGGAGCACAGTCTCGGAGCACAGTCTCGGAGTGCAGTCTCAGAGCGTAGTCTCAGAGCGTAGTCTCGGAGCGCAGTCTCGGAGCGTAGTCTCAGAGCGCAGTCTCGGAGCGTAGTCTCAGAGCGCAGTCTCAGAGCGTAGTCTCGGAGCGCAGTCTCGGAGCGTAGTCTCGGAGCGCAGTCTCGGAGCGCAGTCTCAGAGCGCAGTCTCGGAGCGCAGTCTCAGAGCGCAGTCTCGGAGCGCAGTCTCAGAGCGCAGTCTCGGAGTGCAGTCTCGGAGCGCAGTCTCGGAGCACAGTCTCGGAGTGCAGTCTCGGAGCACAGTCTCGGAGCGCAGTCTCGGAGTGCAGTCTCAGAGCACAGTCTCAGAGCGCAGTCTCGGAGCGCAGTCTCGGAGCGCAGTCTCAGAGCGCAGTCTCAGAGCGCAGTCTCGGGGCGCAGTCTCGGAGCGCAGTCTCGGAGCGCAGTCTCAGAGCGCCCTCTCTGTAACCCCCATGACTTGCCTGGATGTGCAAAATCTCACTAACTGTCCTGTCTGGAGACAATACACATCTCTTTAACCTGTGCTTAACCCTCTCTCCACTCACATTGTCTGTATCTTTACTATTTGATTACCTATAAAGATTCGCATTCCAACCATTATTTTGTAAATTGAGTTTGTGTCTTTATATGCCCTGTTTGTGAACAGAACTCCCACTTACCTGACGAAGGAGCAGTGCTCCGAAAGCTAGTGGCGTTTGCTCCCAAATGAACCTGTTGGACTTTAACCTGGTGTTGTGAGACTTCTTACTACGTTCTTGGGGTGCTGTCTCGGAGCGCAGTCGTGAAGTGGAATGTCAGAGCGCAGACTCAGAGCGCAGACTTGGAGTACAGTCTCGGAGTACATTCTTGGGGTACATTCTCGGAGCGCAGTCTCGGAGTGCAGTCTTGGAGCGCAGTCTCAGAGCGCAGTTTTGGAGCGCAGTTTCAGCGTACAGTCTCGGGGTACAGTTTCAGAGTGCATTCTCAGAGCGCAGCCTCGGAGCACGGTCTTGGAGCGCAGTCTCAGGGTGCAGTCTCGGAGCACAGCCACAGAGCACAGTCTCGGAGCGCCGTCTTGGTGTGTAGTCTCAGTGCACAGTCTCGGAGCACAGTCTCGGAGCACAGTCTCGGAGCACAGTCTCGGAGCACAGTCTCGGAGCACAGTCTCGGAGCACAGTCTCGGAGCACAGTCTCGGAGCACAGTCTCGGAGCGCAGTCTCGGAGCGCAGTCTCGGAGCGCAGTCTCGGAGCGCAGTCTCAGAGCGCAGTCTCAGTGTGTAGTCTCAGAGCGCAGTCTCAGTGCACAGTCTCGGAGCACAGTCTCGGAGCACAGTCTCGGAGCACAGTCTCGGAGCGCAGTCTCAGAGCGCAGTCTCAGTGTGTAGTCTCAGTGCACAGTCTCGGAGCACAGTCTCGGAGCACAGTCTCAGAGCGCAGTCTCAGAGTGCAGTCTTGGAGCGCAGTCTCAGGGGGCAGTCTTGGCGCGCAGGCTTGGAGTGTAGTCTCAGTGTGCAGTCTCGGAGCACAGTCCCGGAGCCCAGTCTCGGAGCGCAGTCTCGGAGTGGAGTCTCAGTGTGTGCAGCCTTGGAGCAGACGGTCTCGGAGTGCAGTCACAGAGCGCAGTCTTGGAGCACTGTCATGGAGCACAGTATCGGAGCGCAGTCTCGAACGCAGTCTCGGAGTGCAGTCTCGGAGCGCAGTCTCGGAGCGCAGTCTCGGAGCGCAGTCTCGAAGCACAGTCTTGGAACGCAGTCTCAGAGCACAGGCTTGGAGTACAGTCTCAGAGGGCAGTCTCGGAGCGCAGTCGTGGAGCACAGTCTCAGAGCACAGGCTTGGAGTACAGTCTGGGAGTGCAGGCTCGGTGCGCAGTCTCGGAGTGCAGTTGTGTAGTGCAGTCTCGGACGGCAGTCTCAGAGTGCAATCTCAGTGCACAGTCTTGGAGCAGACAGTCTCAGAGCGCAGTCACGGAACGGTTTCAGAGCGCAGTCACGAGTGCAGTCTCAGAGCACAGTCTCGGAGCGCAGTCTCAGAGCGCAGTCTCGGAGCGCAGTCTCGGAGCGCAGTCTCGGAGCGCAGTCTCGGAGCGCAGTCTCGGAGCACAGTCTCGGAGCACAGTCTCAGAGCGCAGTCTCAGAGCGCAGTCTCGGAGCACAGTCTCAGAGCGCAGTCTCAGAGCGCAGTCTCAGAGCGCAGTCTCGGAGCGTAGTCTCGGAGTGCAGTCTCGGAGCGCAGTCTCGGAGCGCAGTCTCGGAGCACAGTCTCAGAGCGCAGTCTCAGAGCGCAGTCTCGGAGCGCAGTCTCGGAGCGCAGTCTCGGAGCGCAGTCTCGGAGCACAGTCTCAGAGCGCAGTCTCAGAGCGCAGTCTGGGAGCGCAGTCTCGGAGCACAGTCTCGGAGCGCAGTCTCGGAGCACAGTCTCAGAGCGCAGTCTCAGAGCGCAGTCTCGGAGCGCAGTCTCGGAGCGCAGTCTCGGAGCGCAGTCTCGGAGCGCAGTCTCAGAGCGCAGTCTCAGAGCGCAGTCTGGGAGCGCAGTCTCGGAGCACAGTCTCGGAGCGCAGTCTCGGAGCACAGTCTCAGACTGCAGTCTCGGAGCGCAGTCTCGGAGCACAGTCTCAGACTGCAGTCTCGGAGCGCAGTCTCGGAGCACAGTCTCAGACTGCAGTCTCGGAGCGCAGTCTCGGAGCACAGTCTCGGAGCGCAGTCTCGGAGCGCAGTCTCAGAGCGCAGTCTCGGAGCACAGTCTCGGAGCACAGTCTTGGAGTACAGCCTCGGAGTAGAGCCTCGGAGTGCAGTCTTGGGGTGCAATCTCAGAGAGCATTCTCAGAGCGCAGTATTGGAGCGCAATCTTGGAGCACAGTCTCAGAGCGCAATCTTGGAGCACAGTCTCAGAGCGCAGTCTTGGAGTGCAATCTTGGAGCGCAGTCTTGGAGCACAGTCTCAGAGCGCAGTCTCGAGCGCAGTCTCAGAGCGCAGTCTTGGAGTGCAATCTTGGAGCACAGTCTCAGAGCGCAGTCTTGGAGTGCAATCTTGGAGCGCAGTCTTGGAGCACAGTCTCAGAGCGCAGTCTCGAGCGCAGTCTCGGAGCGCAGTCGTGGAGAGCAGTCTTGGAGTGCAATCTCAGAGCACAGTCTCAGAGCGCAGTCTCAGTGCGCAGTCTCAGAGCGCAGTCTCGGAGTGCTGTCTCAGAGTGCAGTCTCAGAGGGCAGTCTCGGAGCGCAGTCTCGGAGCGCAGTCACGGAGCGCAGTCTTGGAGTACAGCCTCGGAGTACAGTCTCGGAGCACAGTCTTGAAGCGCAGTCACGGAGCACAGTCTCGGAGCAGAGTCTCGGAGCGCAGTCTCAGTGCGCAGTCTCGGAGTGCAGTCTCGGAGCACAGTCATGGAGTACAGTCTCGGAGCAGAGTCTCGTTGCGCAGTCTCAGCGCGCAGTCTTGGAGCGCAGTCTCAGAGCACAGTCTCAGAGCACATTCTCAGAGTGCAGTCTCGGAGCGCACTCTTGGAGCGCAGTCACGGAGTGCACTCTTGGAGCACAGTCACGGAGTGCAGTCTCGGAGCGCAGTCTTGGAGCGCACTCTGTGATTGCGATCCACGATTACGCTCCAAGACTGCGCTCTGAGAATGCGCTCTCAGACTGTGCTCCGACACTGCGCTTCGAGACTGTGCTCCGAGACTGTACTCCGAGGCTGTACTCTAAGACTGCACTCCGAGACTGCACTCCAAGACTGCGCTCCAATACTGCACTCTGAGATTACGCTCCATGACTGCGCTCCGAGACTACGCTCTGAGACTGTGCTCCAAGACTGCGCTCCGAGACTGTGCTCCGAGACTGCGCTCTGAGACTGCGCTCCGAGACTGCGCTCTGAGGCTGCACTCCGAGATTGCGCTACATCAATGCGCTCTGACACTGCGCCCCAAGACTGTGCTCCGAGACTCTACTCCGAGACTGTGCTCAGAGACTGTGCTCCGAGACTGTGCTCCGAGACTGTGCTCCGAGACTGCGCTCCGAGACTGCGCTCCGAGACTGCGCTCCGAGACTGTGCTCCGAGACTGTGCTCCGAGACTGCGCTCCGAGACTGTGCTCCGAGACTGTGCTCCGAGACTGCGCTCCGAGACTGCGCTCCGAGACTGTGCTCCGAGATTGCGCTCTGAGACTGCAGTCTGAGACTGTGCTCCGAGACTGCGCTCTGAGACTGCAGTCTGAGACTGTGCTCCGAGACTGCGCTCTTGAGACTGCAGTCTGAGAGTGCGCTCTGAGACTGTGCTCAGAGACTGCGCTCCGAGACTGCCCTCCGAGACTGCGCTCCGAGACTGCGCTCCAAGACTGCGCTCCGAGACTGCGCTCCGAGACTGCGCTCCGAGACTGCGTTCCGAGACTGCGCTCCGAGACTGCGCTCTGAGACTGCAGTCTGAGACTGTGCTCCGAGACTGCGCTCTGAGACTGCAGTCTGAGACTGTGCTCCGAGACTGCGCTCTGAGACTGCAGTCTGAGACTGTGCTCCGAGACTGCGCTCCGAGACTGCACTCCGTGACTGTGCACTGAGATTGCACTCCGAGACTGCGCTCCGAGACTGTGCACTGAGATTGCACTCCGAGACTGCGCTCCGAGACTGCGCTCTGAGACTGTGCTCAGAGACTGTACACCAAGACTGCGTTCCACGACTGCGCTCCGAGACTGCGCTCCGAGACTGCACTCCGAGACTGTGCACTGAGATTGCACTCCGAGACTGCGCTCCGAGACTGCGCTCTGAGACGGTGCTCAGAGACTGTACACCAAGACTGCGTTCCACGACTGCGCTCCGAGACTGTGCTCCGAGGCTGTACACCAAGACTGCGTTCCACGACTGCGCTCCGAGACTGTGCTCCGAGACTGTGCTCCGAGACTGTGCTCCGAGACTGCGCTCCGAGACTGCGCTCCGAGACTGCGCTCCGAGACTGCGCTCCGAGACTGCACTCCAAGACTGCGTTCCACGACTGCGCTCCGAGACTGTGCTCCGAGACTGTGCTCCGAGACTGTGCTCCGAGACTGTGCTCCGAGACTGTGCTCCGAGACTGTGCTCAGAGACTGCGCTCCGTGACTGCATCCCAAGACTGCGTTCCACGACTGCGCTCTGAGACTGCGCTCTGAGACTGTACTCTGATACAGTACTCTGAGACTGCGCTCCGAGACTGCGCTCCAAGACAGCGCTCTGAGACTGCACTCCGTGACTGCGCACCGAGACTGCGCACTGAGACTGCGCTCCGAGACTGCGCTCCGATACAGCACTCTGAGACTGCGCTCCGAGACAGCACTCTGAGACTGCGCTCCGAGACTGCGCTCCAAGACTGCACCCCAAGACTGCACTCCGACACTGCAGCTGCGCTCCGAGACTGCGCTATGAGAATGCACTCCAAGATTGCTTTCCGCGACTGCGCTCCGCAACTGCTCCGAGACCGTGCTCAGAGAATGTACCCTGAGACTGCACTTCGAGAATGTACTTCGAGACTGCGCTCCGAGACTGCGCTCCGAGGCTGCGCTCCAAGAATGTGTTTCGAGACTGCACTCTGAGACTGCGCTCCAAGACTGCGCTCTGGGGCTGTGCTCCGAGACTGACTCCAAGACTGTACCCCGAGACTGCGCTCTGAGACTGCGGTCAGAGACTGTACTCCAAGACTGCGCTCTCAGGCTGTGCTCTCAGGCTGTGCTCCGAGACTGCACTCCAAGACTACGCTCCAAGAATGCGTTTCGAGACTGCACTCTGAGACTGTGCCCCGAGACTCCCCTCCGAGACTGCACTCCGAGACTGCACTCCGAGACTGCACTCCGAGACTGCACTCCGAGACTGCACTCCGAGACTGCGCTCCGAGACTGCGCTCCGAGACTGCGCTCCAAGAATGTGCTCCAAGAATGCGTTCCGAGACTGCATTCCAAGACTGTGCTCCAAGACTGTGCTCCAAGACTGCGCTCCGAGACCGCGCTCCGAGACTGTGCTCCAAGACTGCGCTCCGAGACCGCGCTCCGAGACTGCGCTCCGAGACTGCGCTCTGAGACTGCGCTCCGAGACTGCACTCCAAGACTGCGCTCCGGGACCGCGCTCCGAGACTGCGCTCCGAGACTGCATTCCAAGACTGCGCTCCGAGACTGCGCTCCGAGACTGCGCTCCGAGACTGCACTCGAAGACTGCGCTCCGGGACTGCGCTCCGAGACTGCACTCCAAGACTGCGCTCTGGGACCGTGCTCCGAGACTGCACTCCAAGACTGCGCTCCGAGACTGCACTCCAAGACTGCGCTCCGGGACTGCGCTCCGAGACTGCACTCCAAGACTGCGCTCCGGGACCGCGCTCCGAGACTGCACTCCAAGACTGCGCTCCGGGACCGCACTCCGAGACTGCACTCCAAGACTGCGCTCCGGGACCGTGCTCCGAGACTGCGCTCCGAGACTGCGCTCCGAGACTGCACTCCGGTCACTATCCAGGGTTGGGACATGAAACAGACACAGGTGAGACAAACCTGGCTGCAATGCTCCTTATTGGTGGAGCAGCTGGTGTCCATTGTCAAAGATGCCCACTTCACTGAAGCCAATCAAAGTCCCTCCTGGTGATCCAGGACAGCATTCACCTGGATCTGGGAAAGATCAGAGTGTTTCTAACTGGGGGGAAGCCAGGGATAATGTGGGAGCACAGAGATGTAAGGATCCGAGGATTGGGCTGAATGTGTTAAAACATGCGGAAGGTGCACACATTAGACTTGTATTTCGCTAATTGAGGTGCTGGAGGATTTGATTGGAGCTGGAGAACGTTGGTTAGGCCATAGCTGGAGTACTGTGTGCAGTTCTGGTCACCTCACTATAGAATCATAGCAACCCTACAGTGCAGAAAGAGGCTGTTTGGTCCATCGAGTCTGCACCGACCACAATCCCACCCAGCCCCTACCCCTATATCCCTACATATTTACCCTCTAATCGATGCATCTCAGGACTCTAAGGGACAATTTTTAGCATGGCCAATCAACCTAACCCGCACATCTTTGGACTGTGGGAGGAAACCGGAGCACCCGGAGGAAACCCACGCAGACACGAGGAGAATGTGCAAACTCCACACAGACAGTGACCCAAGCCGGGAATCGAACCCAGGTCCCTGGAGCTGTGAAGCAGCAGTGCGAACCACTGTGCTACCGTGCTCCACAGGAAGGATGTGATAGCACCAGAGGAGTTACAGAGGAGATTCACCAGGGTGCGGTCCCAGATTCACCTGGGACGGAACATTTGAGCTTTAAGGAGAGACTGGATAGGATTGGATTGTTTTCTCTAGAGCAGAGAAGGCTGAGGGGGGACATGATTGAGGTGTGTAAGATTATGAGGGGTCTGGACAGGGTGGTGGGGGCAGCTGTTCCCCTTGGTTGAGGGGTCAAGCACGAGGGGGCAGAATTTAGGGTGAGGGGACAGGAGATTTAGAGGGGATTTGAGAAAAAACCTTTCACTCAGAGGGTGGTGGGAATCTGGAATGCGCTGCTTGGGAAGGTAGTGGGGGCTGGAAACCTTAGAGCCTTTAAAAAATATTTGGATGAGCACTCGAAGCATAATGATATCCAGGGATATGGCACAAGTGCAGGAAAATAGCATGACTTTAGTGGTAGTTACTGTCAGTGCGGACTCGATGGGCCGAAGGGCCTTTTCTGTGCTGTACGACTCAATGGGCAGGATTTTCCAGCCGCACTCGCCCCAAAACCGGAAAATCCCGCCATAGATCAACAGACTTTTCCATTGGTCAGCATTTGTAGCCCATCCCTAATTGCCCCTTGAACTGAGAGTTTCCCTCGGCTATTTTGGAGGGAAGTTAGGAATCAAGCACATTGCTGTGAGTCAGGGGTCACGTGTAGTCCAGACCGGGGAAGGACGGCAGATTTCTTTCCGCACAGGAAACCAGATGGATTTTTACAAAAATTGGCAATGGTTTCACCATCACTGAGATTACCTTTTAATTCCAGATTTTATTAACTGAATTTAAATTTCACCTTCTGCCGTGGGGGGATTTGAACCTGGATTACTAGTCTAGTGACAATGTCACTACTCCACCAGCTCCCCAGAAAATTGAAAAAACTGAGATTGATTAATTTTTATTCAACAAGTGTATGAAGATTTAAGGTACAAAGGCGGATCATTTAAGTTAAAATACAACAGCTACGACTTAATCATAGAACCCCACAGAGTAGATGGAGGCCATTTGGCCCATTTGGCCTGCATCGACACTCTTGAGTATCCTATCCAGGCCCTATCTCTGTAACCCCATCTATTCCTCTAACCTACACATCTCTGGACACTTAGGGGCAATTTTTAACCTGGCCAATCAACCTAACCTGCACATCTTTGGACTGTGGGAGGAAACCGGAGCACCCGGAGGAAACCCGCACAGACATGGGGAGAACGTGCAAACTCCACACAGACAGTGACCCAAGGCTGGAATTGAACCGGCGTCCTTGGCGCTGTGAGGCAGCAGTGCTAACCACTGTGTCATCTGGTAAATGAATGGTAGAATGGCGAGAATGGTCAGTTCCTGTCCTTGACCTCTCCTAAGCAGCAAATGGTCAGAATACGGAATGCGCTGCCAGAGGATGTGGTGGAGTCGGACTCAATTTGGCCATCAAGATTGAACTGGACAATTAGCAAAATAGAATAAACATAAAGGGATGTGGGGAGGAGGCAGCAGAGCGAGACGGGCGGCACGGTGGCACAGTGGTTAGCACTGCTGCCTCACAGTGCCAGGGACTAGGGTTCGATTCCAGCCTTGAGTCACTGTCTGTGTGGAGACTGCACATTCTCCCCGTGTCTGCGTGGGTTTCCTTCGGGTGCTCCGGTTTCCTCCTATTGTCTGAAAAAGGTGCTGGTTAAGTGCATTGGCCATGCTAAATTAACCCTCCGTGTATCCGAACAGGCACCGGAGTGTGGTGACTAGGGGATTTTCACAGTAATTTTGTTGCAGTGTTAATGTAAGCCTACTCGTGACAGTAATAAATAAACTTTAAACTTCCCTTGTAGAGGGGCCACATCAACCTGTGGCCCAAATGGTTTTCCCCCTGTTCCTATGATACCGTTAGGAATGCCTTGACTGAATATCAGTTCCAATCTCTGTAGATTCGGAGAATGCACTGACTCATTTCCAAAGTGACATTTGCCAGAGTAAAGGTTACAAATCTCATTCTCACATTTCCTCACACCTCCCCAGCAAGAGTAACACAACCGTTTGAGTTGACACAAAACAGGCAGGCCACTCGCAATGACAGCGTTATGTAAGAGCGGCAACAGGAGGAAATGACAAGAAACTTGTGAGGGGTTAAAAAACAAACATAAGACCATAAGGCATAGGAGCAGAATTAGGCCACTCGGCCCATCGAGTCTGCTCCGCCATTCAATCATGGCTGATATTTTTCTCATCCTCATTCTCCCGCTTTTTCCCCAAAAGTCTTGAACCCCTTACCAATCAAGAACCTATCTATCTCTATCTTAAAGACACTCAATGACCTGGCCTGCACAGTCTTCTGCGGCAAAGAGTTCCACAGGTTCACCACTTTCTGGCTGAAGAAATTCTTCTTCATCTGTTTTAAAGGATCGTCCCTTTAGCCTGAGGTTGTGCCCTCTGGTTCTAGTTTTTCTTACTAGTGGAAACATCCTCTCCACATCCACTCTATCCAGGCCTCGCAGTATCCTGTAAGTTTCAATAAGATCCCCCCTCATCCTTCTAAACTCCAACGAGTACAGACCCAGAGTCCTCAACCGTTCCTCATACGACAAGCTCTTCATTTCAGGCATCATTCTTGTGAACCTCCTCTGGCCTCCAAGGCCAGCACAAACAAATTATATAGTCGGTAAAAGTCACGTGAGCCCTTTAAAAACATGTAGATAGTATTCAAATGGTAAAGGAGGAAATGTCAGATGTGTTGAAGAATTACTTTGCGTTAGTTTTCAGAATTGGGAAGAGGATTATATAACTGAAATTACAGGGAAATTATTAATGAATTAAAACCGGAACACAGTCAAGTTAACACAAAATACTGGGATTAAAACAATAATGGTTCTAAACACTGACAAATGCCCAGGATCAGGTGTTCTTTAAAACAGATGAGGAGCAATTGCAGATGTTTGAATCGTAATCGTCCAACTTGTCTGGCAGCATCTGTGAAGAGAGTCAGAGTTCATGCCAGCGGGATTCTCTGGCCATTCACCCCAGCGGGATTCTCCAGCTGTTCACCCCAGCGAGATTCTCCAGCTGTTCACCCCAGCGAGATTCTCCAGCTGTTCACCCCAGCGAGATTCTCCAGCCGTTCACTCCAGCGGGATTCTCCAGCTGTTCACCCCAGCAAGATTCTCCAGCTGTTCACCCCAGCGAGATTCTCCAGCCGTTCACTCCAGCGGGATTCTCCAGCTGTTCACCCCAGCGAGATTCTCCAGCTGTTCACCCCAGCGGGATTCTCCAGCCGTTCACTCCAGCGGGATTCTCCAGCTGTTCACCCCAGCGAGATTCTCCAGCCGTTCACCCCAGCGGGATTCTCCAGCTGTTCACCCCAGCGGGATTCTCCAGCCGTTTACTCCAGCGGGATTCTCCGGCCATTCATGCCAGTGGGATTCTCTGGCCGTTCACCCCAGCGGGATTCTCCAGCCGTTCACCCCAGCGGGATTTTCCGGCCGTTCATGCCAGTGAGATTTTCCGGTCCTGCAGCGGTGGGCGGAGATTTGGCTGAGTGCCAAATTCTCCACCCTCACTTGCAGCGACAGCGGGGCATGAACAGCCAGGGAATTGGAAATGGAAAGTGGGAGGCCTTCAAAGGAGAAATTTTGAGAGTGCAGAGTTTGTATGTTCCTGTCAGGATTAAAGGCAAAGTAAATAGGAATAAGGAACCTTGGTTCTCGAGGGAGATTGTAACACTGATTAAGAGGAAGAGAGAGTTGTATGAAATGTACAGGCAGCAAGGAACACATCAGATGCTCGAGGAGTATAAAAAGTGCAAGAAGCTACTTAAGAGGGAAATCAGGAGGGCTAAAAGAAGACATGAGGTTGCTTTGGCAGACAGAGTGAAGGAAAATCCAAAGAGCTTCTATAGGTATGTTAGGAGCAAAAGGATAGTGAGGGATAAAATTGGTCCTCTTGAAGACCAGAGTGGTACACTGTGTATGGAACCAAAAGAGATGGGGGAGATACTAAATGGGTTTTTTGCATCCGTATTTACTGAGGAAACGGGCATGGAGTCTACGGAAATAGGGCAAACTGGTAGGGAGGCCATGGAACCGTTACAGATTAAAGGGGAGGAGGTGCTTGCTGTCTTGAGGCAAATCAGAGTGGATAAATCCCCAGGACCGGACAGGGTATTCCCACGGACCTTGAGGGAAGCTAGTGTTGAACTTGCAGGGGCCCTGGCAGACATATTTAAAATGTCAGTATTCACGGGGGAGGTGCCGGATGATTGGAGGGTGGCTCATGTTGTTCCGTTGTTTAAAAAAGGTTCCAAAAGAAATCCGGGAAATTATCGGCCAGTAAGTTTGACGTCGGTGGTGGGCAAGTTATTGGAAGGTGTGATAAGCGATAGGATCTACAAATATTTGGATAGACAGGGACTTATTAGGGAGAGTCAACATGGCTTTGCGCGTGGTAGGTCATGTTTGACCAATCTATTAGAGTTTTTCGAGGAGGTTACCAGGAAAGTGGATGAAGGGAAGGCGGTGGATGTTGTCTACCTGGATTTCAGCAAGGCCTTTGACAAGGTCCCTCATGGGAGGTTAGTAAGAAAGGTTCAGTCGCTAGGTATACATGGGGAGGTAGTAAATTGGATAAGACACTGGCTCAATGGAAGAAGCCAGAGAGTGGTTGTGGAGGATTGCTTCTCTGAGTGGAGGCCTGTGACTAGTGGTGTGCTGCAGGGATCGGTGTTGGGTCCATTGTTGTTTGTCATCTATATCAATGATCTGGATGATAATGTGGTAAATTGGATCAGCAAGTTTGCTGATGATACAAAGATTGGAGGTGTAGTGGACAGTGAGGAAGGTTTTCAAAGCTTGCAGAGGGATTTGGACCAACTAGAAAAATGGGCTGAAAAATGGCAAATGGAATTTAACGCAGACAAGTGTGAGATATTGCACTTTGGAAGGACAAACCAAAGAAGAACGTACAGGGTAAATGGTAGGACTCTGAAGAGTGCAGTTGAACAGAGGGATCTGGGAATACAGGTTCAGAGTTCCCTAAAAGTGACGTCACAGGTGGATAGGGTCGTAAAGAGTGCCTTTGGTACATTGGCCTTTATAAATCGGAGTATCGAGTATAAAAGTTGGAGTGTTATGGTAAGGTTATATAAGGCATTGGTGAGGCCGAATTTGGAGTATTGTGTACAGTTTTGGTCACCTAGTTACAGGAAGGATGTAAATAAGATTGAAAGAGTGCAGAGAAGGTTCACAAGGATGTTGCCGGGACTTGAGAAGCTGAGTTACAGAGAGAGATTGAATAGGTTGGGACTTTATTCCCTGGAGCGTAGAAGATTGAGGGGAGATTTGATAGAGGTGTATAAGATTTTGATGGGTATAGATAGAGTGAATGCAAGCAGGCTTTTTCCGCTGAGGCTAGGGGAGAAAAAAACCAGAGGGCATGGGTTAAGGGTGAAAGGAGAAAAGTTTAAAGGGAATATTAGGGGGGGCTTCTTCACGCAGAGAGTGGTGGGAGTGTGGAATGAGCTGCCGGATAAAGTGGTAAATGCAGGGTCACTTTTAACATTTAAGAAAAACTTGGACGGGTTCATGGATGAGAGGGGTGTGGAGGGATATGGTCCAAGTGCAGGTCAGTGGGACTTGGCATAAAATGGTTCGGCACAGACAAGAAGGGCCAAAAGGCCTGTTTCTGAGCTGTAATTTTCTATGGTTCTATGGAATTCTGGCCGATGTTTCAGGTGGATGAGCTTTCACAGGAACAGCTTTGACCATTTAGTCAACAGTGTTAGCTAAAAACTCTCCCCACAGATGCTGCCAGACCTACTGAAATTATCCAGCATTTCCTAATATTCCAGCATCTGCAGGATTTTTGTATCTCAGTTCAGGATTCATCTCTCTAAAATGTAATTCTATTATTAAAGGAAGATAAGAGACGGAAAAAAACAGGAAATTATAAGCCTGATAAATCTGATATATTATGTGGGGGAGTTATTGGAATCTAAGTTCATCTGAGCACTTAAAAGAAATTTAAGATGATGAGAGAGAGCCAACATTGATTTATGAATAAATACAAAATACTGTGGATGTTGGGTCAATGGACTGTAACATTTCTCTCTGCACAAACCCGCTGAGTTTATCCAGCATTTTCTGTTTTTATATCAATTTATGAAGCCAAGGACATATCTCCTCCTTCAGGTATCATTCCTCAGAGGGTTGTTGGCAACCATGAGCTTTCACTGGGTTGGTCCATGATTATACTTGGTAAAGTACTGCAGTGGTTTGCCATTGCCTTCTGCAGTGTGGCTGGCTGGCTGACTAGGAAACTCTCCTGCTCTTACTGCCTACCATCAGGCATGTTGGAAGGCTGAGAATCAACCTGTTTGGCCACTTTATGAACACTCCTTCCCTACCCATCAATCCTGAAGAGGGACTTGAACTCCCCGGGGTAGGGACACTATGCACTGCGTCACAAGACCTCCCATGTCGTATCTAACCAACTTTTGAGGAAGTCGCTAAAGTAATAGACTGGGGAATGCGTACGGATGGAGTTCATATGGATTTCAAGAAAGCACGATAAAGTTCCACAAAGGAACATTTAGTCAACAGTGTTAGCTAAAAACTAAAGCATTAAAAAACTGAAGGTGCCAAGTTAGGAGACTGATTGGAAAGTTAAAGCTTATTTATTAGTCACAAGTAAGGCTTACATTAACACTGCAATGAAGTTACTGTGAAATTCCCTCAGTCAACACACTCTGGCACCTGTTCAGGTCAACACACCTAACCTTTCAGACTGTGGGAGGAAACCCATGCAGCCACGGGGAGAACATGCAAACTCCACACAGACAGTGACCCAAGCCAGGAACTGAACCCGGGTTCTTGGCGCTGTGAGGCAGCAGGGCTAACCACTGTGCCACCCCTAGATGATAGAAAACAGAGGCGAGGGATAATAGGGATCTGTACTGAGGCCTCACCAATTCCCGATATTTATTAATAACTTAGATAACCCCATATCCAGGTTTGCAAGGATTGAAAGTCAAATCTGTAGGGTGGGCACCAGTGTAAAATTACAAAGAGATGGCGGTAGAATTAAATGAGCGGACAGAATTGTGGCAGATAGATTTCAACACAGCTAAACATGAAGTAATCTATTTTGGACCAAGAAAGAACAGCTACTCTTAAATGGTAGACAGTTCAGACCAGTGCAAACTCATAAAGTAATTGGAAGTTCAAGTACACAGATCAATAAAATGCTGGGGTCAGATACAATATAGATCATAACGGTTAAATGAACATTAAATTTTATAAGTTAATGTTTATTTATTCGTCACAGGTAGGCTTACATTAACACCGCAATGAAGTTACTGTGAAAATCCCCCAGTTGCCACACTCCGGCACCTGTTTGGGTACACTGAGGGAGAATTTAGCACGGACAATGCACCCTAACCCGCACATCTTTCGGATTGTGGGAGGAAACCGGAGCACCCGGAGGAAACCCACGCAGACATGGGGAGAACATGCAGACTCCACACAGACAGTGAGCCAAGCCAGGACCCAGGTGCTGTGAGGCAGCAGTGCTAACCACTATCCCATCCCGGGGTTATAACCGGGGTTAGAATATAAACGGGAAATGGGCCCCGCACCTTAGAATGGATTCTCTGGCCAAAGGAATGTCACACACATACAGGAGATCTCCAAGGATTAAACTAGAGATAGCAAAAACTAGGCTTGTCTTCCCTGGAATATTGAATGCTAAGGAATGATTTGATGGAAGTTCTTAGTATTCTGAAAGAAATTGCTACAACAGAGAATATTTTTCTATTTGCTGCTGGAATAACAGATCTCGAAAGGTTGCCACTCAAGTGGATAGAGCTGTGAAGAAGGCCTGTAGTGTGTTAGCTTTTATTAACAGGGGGTTGGAGTTTAAGAGCCGTGGGGTTATGCTGCAACTGTACAGGACCTTGGTGAGACCACATTTGGAATATTGTGTGCAGTCCTGGTCACCTCACTATAGGAAGGATGTGGAAGCGCTGGAAGGAGTGCAGAGGAGATTTACCAGGATGCTGCCTGGTTTGGAGGGTAGGTCATATGAGGAAAGGTTGAGGGAGCTAGGGCTATTCTCTCTGGAGCGGAGGAGGCTGAGGGGAGACTTAATAGAGGTGTATAAAATGATGAAGGGGATAGATAGAGTGAACGTTCAAAGACTATTTCCTCGGGTGGATGGAGCTATTACAAGGGGGCATAACTATAGGGTTCGTGGTGGGAGATACAGGACGGATATCAGAGGTAGGTTCTTTACGCAGAGAGTGGTTGGGGTGTGGAATGGACTGCCTGCAGTGATAGTGGAGTCAGACACTTTAGAAACATTTAAGCGGTTATTGGATAGGCACATGGAGCACACCAGGATGATAGGGAGTGGGATAGCTTGATCTTGGTTTCAGATAAAGCTCGGCACAACATCGTGGGCCGAAGGGCCTGTTCTGTGCTGTACTGTTCTATGTTCTATAACTTTCAGGCTTGGGCCAGGTCTTTTAGGAGAGAGGTTAACACACACCTCTCCACACAATGGAAGGTAGGAACTCTCTCCCACAAAAAGCAGGGGAGATGGTGGTGTAGTGGTATTGTCACTGGACCAGTAATCCAGAGACCCAGGGGTAATGCTCTGGGGACCTGGGTTTGAATCCCACTACGGCAGGTGGTAAAATTCAAATGTAACTTAAAAGAAACCTGGATTTAAAAGATTCATGGATGACCATAAAACCAATGTCAATTGTTGGAAAAACCCATCTGGGTCACTAATCTCCTTTAGGGAAGGAAATCTGCTGTCCTTACCCGGTCTGGCCTACTTGTGACTCCAGAGCTACAGCAATGTGGTTGACTCTCAACTGCACTCAGGGATGGGCAATAAATGCTGACCCAGCCAGCGACACCCACATCTCATGAACAAGAAAATTAATCATATTAAATCTGAGATTAACAGATTTCTGCCAAACTAAAATGGAGTTAGGATACAGATCAGTCACCATCGCATGGAGAGCAGAATAAGTTTGATGGGCTGAATGGTCTCCTGTTCCTTTGTAATTAGATTCAGACGTAAAGGCTGGAATTTTCCAGCTGTTCACGCTACACCACTGAGGTCGGAGAATTTGGCGCTCAACCAAATCAAACGGGGATGAAGTAGAAAGGGTCGAGAGCTTCAAGCTTTTAGGTGTCCAGATCACCAACAACCTGTCCTGTCCCCATGCCAACACTATAGTTAAGAAAGCCACCAATGCCTCTACTTTCTCAGAAGTCTAAGGAAATTTGGCATGCCAGCTACGACTCTCACCAACTTTTACAGATGCACCATAGAAAGCATTCTTTCCGGTTGTATCACAGCTTGGTATGGCTCCTGCTCTGCCCAAGACCGCAAGAAACTACAAAAGGTCGTGAATGTAGCCCAATCCATCACGCAAACCAGCCTCCCATCCACTGGCTCTGTCTACACTTCCCGCTGCCTCGGAAAAGCAGCCAGCATAATTAAGGATTCCACGCATCCCGGACATCCTCTCTTCCACCTTCTTCCATCGGGAAATAGATACAAAAGTCTGAGGTCACGTACCAACCGACTCAAGAACAGCTTCTTCCCTGCTGCTGTCAGACTTCTGAATGGACTTACCTTGCATTAAGTTGATCTTCCTCTACACCCCTAGCTATGACTGTAACACTACATTCTGCACCCACTCCTTTCTTTCTCTATGAACAGTATGTCTCTCTAGCACGCAAGAAATAATACTTTTCACTATGCTAATACATAGAGTCATAGAGGTTTACAGCATGGAAACAGGCCCTTCGGCCCAACTTGTCCATGCCGCCTTTTTTCTTAAACGCCTAAGCTAATCCCAATTGCCCGCATTTGGCCCACATCCCTCTATACCCATCTTAGCCATGTAACTATCTAAATGCTTTTTAAAAGACAAAATTGTACCCACCTCTACTACTACCTCTGGCAGCTTGTTCCAGACACTCACCACCTTCTGTGTGAAAAAATTGCCCCTCTGGACACTTTTGTATCTCTCCCCTCTCACCTTAAACCTATGCCCTCTAGTTTTAGACTCCCCTACCTTTGGGAAAAGATATTGACGATCTAGCTGATCTGTGCCCCTCATTATTTTATAGACCTCTATAAGATCATCCCCTCAGCCTCCTATGCTACATGTGACAATAAATCAAATCTCCGATCACTGCAGCAGGAGCGGAGAATCCTGCTGGTGTGAATAGTCAGAGAATTTCAGCCAAAAGCCTCTTATAGAAGCATTTTTTGCCCTCAATGCATCGACAGTGGAACTCCCTCCAATCAGATGACAATATGAATACTGTGCTGGGCTAATTGCCAATTGGCACATGGTTATCACGAGTTCCGTGCCTGCTTCCCTCACCTCCACTTTGCTCCGTCACTATTGGAGCCTCAGCTACATACAATCCATATTATCGGCTCGGACGGGGGAATCTAGTGCACTGCACTCACATTTGCACCAATACAGGGAAACTTGGGAAAGCAAGTTGTGAGGAAGATACAAAGAGATACGCACCGATTAAACGAGCGGGAAAACATTTGGCAGATGGAGTAAAATGTGGAAAAATATAAATCTGCCCACTTTTCTCGACACTGGCACAGACATTGGCTGACCCTGCTCTGGATATTGGGCCGGATCCTATTCCTGACACTGGGCCGGATCTTGTTCCTGACACTGGGCCGGATCTTGTTCCTGACACTGGGCTAGATCCTGTTCCTGACACTGGGCCGGATCCTGATACTGGGTCAGATCCCGTTCCTGACACTGGGCCGGATCCTGTTCCTGACACTGGGCCGGATCCTGTTCCTGACACTGGGCTGGATCCTGTTCCTGACACTGGGCCGGATCCTGTTCCTGACACTGGGCCGGATTCTGTTCCTGACACTGGTCTGGATCCTATTCCTGACACTGGGCTGGATCCTGTTCCTGACACTGAGCCGGATCTTGTTCCTGACACTGGGCCGGATCCTGTTCCTGACACTGGGCCGGATCCTGTTCCTGACACTGGGCCGGATCTTGTTCCTGACACTGGGCCGGATCTTGTTCCTGACACTGGGCCGGATCCTGTTCCTGACACTGGGCCGGATCCTGATACTGGGTCAGATGTTGTTCCTGACACTGGGCCGGATCCTATTCCTGACACTGGGCCGGATCCTGTTCCTGACACTGGGCCGGATCCTATTCCTGACACTGAGCCGGATCTTGTTCCTGACACTGGGCCGGATCTTGTTCCTGACACTGGGCCGGATCCTGTTCCTGACACTGGGCCGGATCCTGTTCCTGACACTGGGCTGGATGCTGTTCCTGACACTGGGCTGGATCCTGTTCCTGACACTGGGCCGGATCCTGTTCCTGACACTGGGCCAGATCCTGATACTGGGTCAGATCCCGTTCCTGACACTGGGCCGGATCCTGACACTGGGCCGGATCCTGTTCCTGACACTGGGCCGGATTCTGTTCCTGACACTGGGCTGGATCCTGTTCCTGACACTGGGCTGGATCCTGTTCCTGACACTGGGCTGGATCCTGTTCCTGACACTGGGCCGGATCCTGTTCCTGACACTGGGCTGGATCCTGTTCCTGACACTGGGCTGGATCCTGTTCCTGACACTGGGCTGGATCCTGTTCCTGACACTGGGCCGGATCCTGTTCCTGACACTGGGCCGGATTCTGTTCCTGACACTGGGCCGGATCCTGACACTGGGCTGGATCCTGTTCTTGACACTGGGCCGGATCTTGTTCCTGACACTGGGCCGGATCCTGTTCCTGACACTGGGCTGGATCCTGTTCCTGACACTGGGCTGGATCTTGTTCCTGACACTGGGATGGATCCTGATCCTGACACTGGGCCGGATCCTGTTCCTGACACTGGGCCGGACCCTGTTCCTGACACTGGGCCGGATCCTGTTCCTGACACTGGGCCGGATCCTGACACTGGGCCGGATCCTGTTCCTGACACTGGGTCTGATCCTGACACTGTGCCGGATCCTGTTCCTGACACTGGGCTGGATCCTGTTCCTGACACTGGGCCGGATCCTGTTCCTGACACTGGGCCGGATCCTGTTCCTGACACAGGGCTGGATCCTGTTCCTGACACTGGGCCGGATCCTATTCCTGACACTGGGCCGGATCCTATTCCTGACACTGGGCTGGATCCTGTTCCTGACACTGGGCCGGATCCTGTTCCTGACACTGGGTCGGATCCTGACACTGGGCCGGATACTGTCACTGGGCTGGATCCTGTTCCTGACACTGGGCCGGATCCTGTTCCTGACACTGAGCCGGATACTGACACTGGGCTGGATCCTGTTCCTGACACTGGGCCGGATCCTGTTCCTGACACTGGGCCCGATCCTGTTCCTGACACTGGGCCGGATACTGACACTGGGCCGGATCCTGTTCCTGACACTGGGCTGGATCCTATTCCTGACACTGGGCTGGATCCTATTCCTGACACTGGGCTGGATCCTGTTCCTGACACTGGGCCGGATCCTGACACTGGGCCGGATCCTGTTCCTGACACTGGGCTGGATCCTGTTCCTGACACTGGGCTGGATCCTGTTCCTGACACTGGGCTGGATCCTGTGCCAGACACTGGGCCAGATCCTGACACTGGGCCGGATCCTGTTCCTGACACTGGGCCGGATCCTGTTCCTGACACTGGGCCGGATTCTGTTCCTGACACTGGGCTGAATCCTATTCCTGACACTGGGCTGGATCCTATTCCTGACACTGGGCCGGATCCTGTTCCTGACACTGGGCCGGATTCTGTTCCTGACACTGGGCCGGATCCTGACACTGGGCCGGATCCTGTTCCTGACACTGAGCCGGATCCTGTTCCTGACACTGGGCTGGATCCTGTTCCTGACACTGGGCTGGATCCTGTTCCTGACACTGGGCCGGATCTTGTTCCTGACACTGGGCCGGATCTTGTTCCTGACACTGGGCCGGATCCTGACACTGGGCCGGATCCTGTTCCTGACACTGGGCTGGACCCTGTTCCTGACACTGGTCCGGATCTTGTTCCTGACACTGGGCTGGATACTGACATTGGGCTGGATCTTGTTCCTGACACTGGAATGGATCCTGATCCTGACACTGGGCCGGATCCTGTTCCTGACACTGGGCTGGATCCTGTTCCTGACACTGGGCCGGATCCTGTTCCTGACACTGGGCCGGATCCTGTTCCTGACACTGGGCCGGATTCTGTTCCTGACACTGGGCTGGATCCTGTTCCTGACACTGGGCCGGATCCTGTTCCTGACACTGGGCCGGATCCTGTTCCTGACACTGGGCTGGATCCTGTTCCTGACACTGGGCCGGATTCTGTTCCTGACACTGGGCTGGATCTTGTTCCTGACACTGGGCCGGATCCTGTTCCTGACACTGGGCCGGATCCTGACACTGGGCCGGATCCTGTTCCTGACACTGGGCCGGATTCTGTTCCTGACACTGGGCTGGATCTTGTTCCTGACACTGGGCCGGATCCTGTTCCTGACACTGGGCCGGATCCTGACACTGGGCTGGATCCTGTTCCTGACACTGGGCCGGATCCTGTTCCTGACACTGGGCTGGATCCTGATACTGGGCTGGATCCTGTTCCTGACGTTGGGCCGGATCCTGTTCCTGACACTGGGCTGGATCCTGATACTGGGCTGGATCCTGTTCCTGACGTTGGGCCGGATCCTGTTCCTGACACTGGGATGGATCCTGATACTGGGCTGGATCCTGTTCCTGACACTGGGCCGGATCCTGACACTGGGCTGGATCCTGTTCTTGACACTGGGCTGGATCCTGTTCCTGACACTGGGCTGGATCTTGTTCCTGACACTGGGCTGGTTCCTGTTCCTGACACTGGGCTGGATCCTGATACTGGGCTGGATCCTGTTCCTGACGTTGGGCCGGATCCTGTTCCTGACACTGGGCTGGATCGTGATACTGGGCTGGACCCTGTTCCTGACGTTGGGCCGGATCCTGTTCCTGACACTGGGCTGGATCCTGATACTGGGCTGGATCTTGTTCCTGACGTTGGGCCGGATCCTGTTCCTGACACTGGGCTGGATCCTGATACTGGGCTGGATCCTGTTCCTGACGTTGGGCCGGTTCCTGTTCCTGACACTGGACTGGATCCTGATACTGGGCTGGATCCTGTTCCTGACACTGGGCCGGATCCTGACACTGGGCTGGATCCTGTTCTTGACACTGGGCTGGATCCTGTTCCTGACACTGGGCTGGATCTTGTTCCTGACACTGGGCCGGTTCCTGTTCCTGACACTGGGCCGGATCCTGTTCCTGACACTGGGCCGGATCCTGACACTGGGCTGGATCCTGTTCTTGACACTGGGCTGGATCCTGTTCCTGACACTGGGATGGATCCTGATCCTGACACTGGGCCGGTTCCTGTTCCTGACACTGGGCTGGATCCTGTTCCTGACACTGGGCTGGATCCTGTTCCTGACACTGGGATGGATCCTGATCCTGACACTGGGCCGGATCCTGTTCCTGACACTGGGCCGGATCCTGTGCCTGACACTGGGCCGGATCCTGTTCCTGACACTGGGCTGGATCCTGTTCCTGACATTGGACTGGATCCTGTTCCTGACACTGGGCCGGATCCTGACACTGGGCTGGATCCTGTTCCTGACACTGGGCCGGATCCTGTTCCTGACACTGGGCCGGATCCTGACACTGGGCCGGATACTGACACTGGGCCGGATCCTGTTCCCGACACTGGGCCGGATCCTGTTCCTGACACTGGGCCGGATCCTGACACTGGGCCGGATACTGACACTGGGCCGGATCCTGTTCCTGACACTGGGCTGGATCCTATTCCTGACACTGGGCTGGATCCTATTCCTGACACTGGGCTGGATCCTGTTCCTGACACTGGGCTGGATCCTATTCCTGACACTGGGCCGGATCCTATTCCTGACACTGGGCTGCATCCTATTCCTGACACTGGGCTGGATCCTATTCCTGACACTGGGCTGGATCCTATTCCTGACACTGGGCTGGATCCTATTCCTGACACTGGGCTGGATCCTATTCCTGACACTGGGCTGGATCCTATTCCTGACACTGGGCTGGATCCTATTCCTGACACTGGGCCGGATCCTGTTCCTGACACTGGGTCGGATCCTGTTCCTGACGCTGGGCTGGATCCTGTTCCTGACACTGGGCCGGATCCTGACACTGGGCCGGATACTGTCACTGGGCCAGATCCTGTTCCTGACACTGGGCTGGATCCTGTTCCTGACACTGGGCCGGATCCTGACACTGGGCCGGATCCTGTGCCAGACACTGGGCCAGATCCTGACACTGGGCTGGATCCTGTTCCTGACACTGGGCCGGATCCTGTTCCTGACACTGGGCCGGATCCTGTTCCTGACACTGGGCCGGATCCTGTTCCTGACACTGGGCCGGATTCTGTTCCTGACACTGGGCCGGATCCTGACACTGAGCTGGATCCTGTTCCTGACACTGGGCCGGATCTTCTTCCTGACACTGGGCTGGATACTAACATTGGGCTGGATCCTGTTCCTGACACTTGGCCGGATCTTGTTCCTGACACTGGGATGGATCCTGATCCTGACACTGGGCCGGATCCTGTTCCTGACACTGGGCCGGATCCTGACACTAGGCCGGATCCTGTTCCTGACACTGGGCTGGATCCTATTCCTGACACTGGGCCGGATCCTGTTCCTGACACTGGGTCTGATCCTGTTCCTGACACAGGGCTGGATCCTGTTCCTGACACTGGACTGGATCCTGTTCCTGACACTGGGCCGGATCCTGACACTGGGCTGGATCCTGTTCCTGACACTGGGTCTGATCCTGACACTGGGCCGGATCCTGTTCCTGACACTGGGCTGGATCCTGTTCCTGACACTGGGCCGGATCCTGTTCCTGACACTGGGCCCGATCCTGTTCCTGACACTGGGCCGGATCCTGACACTGGGCCGGATACTGACACTGGGCCGGATCCTGTTCCTGACACTGGGCCGGATCCTATTCCTGACACTGGGCTGGATCCTATTCCTGACACTGGGCCGGATCCTGTTCCTGACACTGGGCCGGATCCTATTCCTGACACTGGGCTGGATCCTATTCCTGACACTGGGCCGGATCCTGTTCCTGACACTGGGCTGGATCCTGACACTGGGCCGGATACTGTCACTGGGCCGGATCCTGTTCCTGACACTGGGTCGGATCCTGTTCCTGACACTGGGCTGGATCCTGTTCCTGACACTGGGCCGGATCCTGTTCCTGACACTGGGCCGGATCCTGACACTGGGCCGGATACTGACACTGGGCCGGATCCTGTTCCTGACACTGGGCCGGATACTGTTCCTGACACTGGGCCGGATACTGTTCCTGACACTGGGCCGGATCCTGACACTGGGCCGGATACTGACACTGGGCCGGATTCTGTTCCTGACACTGGGCCGGATCCTGTTCCTGACACTGGGCTGGATCCTGTTCCTGACACTGGGCCGGATCCTGTTCCTGACACTGGGCCAGATCCTGTTCCTGACACTGGGCCGGATCCTGACACTGGGCCGGATACTGACACTGGGCCGGATCCTGTTCCTGACACTGGGCCGGATACTGTTCCTGACACTGGGCCGGATACTGTTCCTGACACTGGGCCGGATTCTGTTCCTGACACTGGGCCAGATCCTGTTCCTGACACTGGGCTGGATCCTGTTCCCGACACTGGGCCGGATCCTGTTCCTGACACTGGGCCGGATCCTGTTCCTGACACTGGGCCGGATCCTGTTCCTGACACTGGGCCGGATCCTGACACTGGGCCGGATACTGACACTGGGCCGGATTCTGTTCCTGACACTGGGCCGGATCCTGTTCCTGACACTGGGCTGGATCCTGTTCCCGACACTGGGCCGGATCCTGTTCCTGACACTGGGCCCGATCCTGTTCCTGACACTGGGCCGGATCCTGACACTGGGCCGGATACTGACACTGCGCCGGATCCTGTTCCTGACACTGGGCTGGATCCTATTCCTGACACTGGGCTGGATCCTATTCCTGACACTGGGCCGGATCCTGTTCCTGACACTGGGCTGGATCCTGACACTGGGCCGGATACTGTCACTGGGCCAGATCCTGTTCCTGACACTGGGTCGGATCCTGTTCCTGACGCTGGGCTGGATCCTGTTCCTGACACTGGGCCGGATCCTGACACTGGGCCGGATCCTGTTCCTGACACTGGGCTGGATCCTGTTCCTGACACTGGGCTGGATCCTGTGCCAGACACTGGGCCAGATCCTGACACTGGGCTGGATCCTGTTCCTGACACTGGGCCGGATCCTGTTCCTGACACTGGGCAGTATCCTGTTCCTGACACTGGACTGGATCCTGTTCCTGACACTGGGCCGGATCCTGTTCCTGACACTGGGCCGGATTCTGTTCCTGACACTAGGCCGGATCCTGACACTGGGCCGGATCCTGTTCCTGACACTGGGCCGGATCTTGTTCCTGACACTGGGCTGGATACTGACATTGGGCTGGATCCTGTTCCTGACACTGGGCCGGATCCTGACACTAGGCCGGATCCTGTTCCTGACACTGGGCTGGATCCTATTCCTGACACTGGGCTGGATCCTATTCCTGACACTGGGCTGGATCCTGTTCCTGACACTGGGCAGTATCCTGTTCCTGACACTGGACTGGATCCTGTTCCTGACACTGGGCCGGATCCTGACACTGGGCTGGATCCTGTTCCTGACACTGGGCCGGATCCTGTTCTGACACTGGGCCGGATCCTGTTCCTGACACTGGCCCGGATCCTGACACTGGGCCGGATACTGACACTGGGCCGGATCCTGTTCCTGACACTGGGCCGGATCCTGACACTGGGCTGGATCCTGTTCCTGATACTGGGCCCGATCCTGTTCCTGACACTGGGCCCGATCCTGACACTGGGCCGGATACTGACACTGGGCCGGATCCTGTTCCTGACACTGGGCCGGATCCTATTCCTGACACTGGGCTGGATCCTATTCCTGACACTGGGCCGGATCCTGTTCCTGACACTGGGCCGGATCCTGTTCCTGACACTGGGCTGGATCCTGACACTGGGCCGTATCCTGGTCCTGACACTGGGCTGAATCCTGTTCCTGACACTGGGCTGGATCCTGTGCCAGACACTGGGCCAGATCCTGACACTGGGCTGGATCCTGTTCCTGACACTGGGCCGGATCCTGTTCCTGACACTGGGCCGGATCCTGATCCTGACACTGGGCTGGATCCTGTTCCTGACACTGGGCCGGATCCTGTTCCTGACACTGGGCCGGATCCTGTTCCTGACACTGGGCTGAATCCTATTCCTGACACTGGGCTGGATCCTATTCCTGACACTGGGCCGGATCCTGTTCCTGACACTGGGCCGGATTCTGTTCCTGACACTGGGCCGGATCCTGACACTGGGCCGGATCCTGTTCCTGACACTGAGCCGGATCCTGTTCCTGACACTGGGCTGGATCCTGTTCCTGACACTGGGCTGGATCCTGTTCCTGACA
The DNA here is from genome assembly GCF_964213995.1 of Mustelus asterias. Taxonomy (NCBI): domain Eukaryota; kingdom Metazoa; phylum Chordata; class Chondrichthyes; order Carcharhiniformes; family Triakidae; genus Mustelus; species Mustelus asterias. The sequence continues at coordinate 28,610,595 of NC_135828.1, forward strand.
CTGGGCCGGATCTTGTTCCTGACACTGGGCCGGATCTTGTTCCTGACACTGGGCCGGATCCTGACACTGGGCCGGATCCTGTTCCTGACACTGGGCTGGACCCTGTTCCTGACACTGGTCCGGATCTTGTTCCTGACACTGGGCTGGATACTGACATTGGGCTGGATCTTGTTCCTGACACTGGAATGGATCCTGATCCTGACACTGGGCCGGATCCTGTTCCTGACACTGGGCTGGATCCTGTTCCTGACACTGGGCCGGATCCTGTTCCTGACACTGGGCCGGATCCTGTTCCTGACACTGGGCCGGATTCTGTTCCTGACACTGGGCTGGATCCTGTTCCTGACACTGGGCCGGATCCTGTTCCTGACACTGGGCCGGATCCTGTTCCTGACACTGGGCTGGATCCTGTTCCTGACACTGGGCCGGATTCTGTTCCTGACACTGGGCTGGATCTTGTTCCTGACACTGGGCCGGATCCTGTTCCTGACACTGGGCCGGATCCTGACACTGGGCCGGATCCTGTTCCTGACACTGGGCCGGATTCTGTTCCTGACACTGGGCTGGATCTTGTTCCTGACACTGGGCCGGATCCTGTTCCTGACACTGGGCCGGATCCTGACACTGGGCTGGATCCTGTTCCTGACACTGGGCCGGATCCTGTTCCTGACACTGGGCTGGATCCTGATACTGGGCTGGATCCTGTTCCTGACGTTGGGCCGGATCCTGTTCCAGACACTGGGCTGGATCCTGATACTGGGCTGGATCCTGTTCCTGACGTTGGGCCGGATCCTGTTCCTGACACTGGGATGGATCCTGATACTGGGCTGGATCCTGTTCCTGACACTGGGCCGGATCCTGACACTGGGCTGGATCCTGTTCTTGACACTGGGCTGGATCCTGTTCCTGACACTGGGCTGGATCTTGTTCCTGACACTGGGCTGGTTCCTGTTCCTGACACTGGGCTGGATCCTGATACTGGGCTGGATCCTGTTCCTGACGTTGGGCCGGATCCTGTTCCTGACACTGGGCTGGATCGTGATACTGGGCTGGACCCTGTTCCTGACGTTGGGCCGGATCCTGTTCCTGACACTGGGCTGGATCCTGATACTGGGCTGGATCTTGTTCCTGACGTTGGGCCGGATCCTGTTCCTGACACTGGGCTGGATCCTGATACTGGGCTGGATCCTGTTCCTGACGTTGGGCCGGTTCCTGTTCCTGACACTGGACTGGATCCTGATACTGGGCTGGATCCTGTTCCTGACACTGGGCCGGATCCTGACACTGGGCTGGATCCTGTTCTTGACACTGGGCTGGATCCTGTTCCTGACACTGGGCTGGATCTTGTTCCTGACACTGGGCCGGTTCCTGTTCCTGACACTGGGCCGGATCCTGTTCCTGACACTGGGCCGGATCCTGACACTGGGCTGGATCCTGTTCTTGACACTGGGCTGGATCCTGTTCCTGACACTGGGATGGATCCTGATCCTGACACTGGGCCGGTTCCTGTTCCTGACACTGGGCTGGATCCTGTTCCTGACACTGGGCTGGATCCTGTTCCTGACACTGGGATGGATCCTGATCCTGACACTGGGCCGGATCCTGTTCCTGACACTGGGCCGGATCCTGTGCCTGACACTGGGCCGGATCCTGTTCCTGACACTGGGCTGGATCCTGTTCCTGACACTGGACTGGATCCTGTTCCTGACACTGGGCCGGATCCTGACACTGGGCTGGATCCTGTTCCTGACACTGGGCCGGATCCTGTTCCTGACACTGGGCCGGATCCTGACACTGGGCCGGATACTGACACTGGGCCGGATCCTGTTCCCGACACTGGGCCGGATCCTGTTCCTGACACTGGGCCGGATCCTGACACTGGGCCGGATACTGACACTGGGCCGGATCCTGTTCCTGACACTGGGCTGGATCCTATTCCTGACACTGGGCTGGATCCTATTCCTGACACTGGGCTGGATCCTGTTCCTGACACTGGGCTGGATCCTATTCCTGACACTGGGCCGGATCCTATTCCTGACACTGGGCTGCATCCTATTCCTGACACTGGGCTGGATCCTATTCCTGACACTGGGCTGGATCCTATTCCTGACACTGGGCTGGATCCTATTCCTGACACTGGGCTGGATCCTATTCCTGACACTGGGCTGGATCCTATTCCTGACACTGGGCTGGATCCTATTCCTGACACTGGGCCGGATCCTGTTCCTGACACTGGGTCGGATCCTGTTCCTGACGCTGGGCTGGATCCTGTTCCTGACACTGGGCCGGATCCTGACACTGGGCCGGATACTGTCACTGGGCCAGATCCTGTTCCTGACACTGGGCTGGATCCTGTTCCTGACACTGGGCCGGATCCTGACACTGGGCCGGATCCTGTGCCAGACACTGGGCCAGATCCTGACACTGGGCTGGATCCTGTTCCTGACACTGGGCCGGATCCTGTTCCTGACACTGGGCCGGATCCTGTTCCTGACACTGGGCCGGATCCTGTTCCTGACACTGGGCCGGATTCTGTTCCTGACACTGGGCCGGATCCTGACACTGAGCTGGATCCTGTTCCTGACACTGGGCCGGATCTTCTTCCTGACACTGGGCTGGATACTAACATTGGGCTGGATCCTGTTCCTGACACTTGGCCGGATCTTGTTCCTGACACTGGGATGGATCCTGATCCTGACACTGGGCCGGATCCTGTTCCTGACACTGGGCCGGATCCTGACACTAGGCCGGATCCTGTTCCTGACACTGGGCTGGATCCTATTCCTGACACTGGGCCGGATCCTGTTCCTGACACTGGGTCTGATCCTGTTCCTGACACAGGGCTGGATCCTGTTCCTGACACTGGACTGGATCCTGTTCCTGACACTGGGCCGGATCCTGACACTGGGCTGGATCCTGTTCCTGACACTGGGTCTGATCCTGACACTGGGCCGGATCCTGTTCCTGACACTGGGCTGGATCCTGTTCCTGACACTGGGCCGGATCCTGTTCCTGACACTGGGCCCGATCCTGTTCCTGACACTGGGCCGGATCCTGACACTGGGCCGGATACTGACACTGGGCCGGATCCTGTTCCTGACACTGGGCCGGATCCTATTCCTGAAACTGGGCTGGATCCTATTCCTGACACTGGGCCGGATCCTGTTCCTGACACTGGGCCGGATCCTATTCCTGACACTGGGCTGGATCCTATTCCTGACACTGGGCCGGATCCTGTTCCTGACACTGGGCTGGATCCTGACACTGGGCCGGATACTGTCACTGGGCCGGATCCTGTTCCTGACACTGGGTCGGATCCTGTTCCTGACACTGGGCTGGATCCTGTTCCTGACACTGGGCCGGATCCTGTTCCTGACACTGGGCCGGATCCTGACACTGGGCCGGATACTGACACTGGGCCGGATCCTGTTCCTGACACTGGGCCGGATACTGTTCCTGACACTGGGCCGGATACTGTTCCTGACACTGGGCCGGATCCTGACACTGGGCCGGATACTGACACTGGGCCGGATTCTGTTCCTGACACTGGGCCGGATCCTGTTCCTGACACTGGGCTGGATCCTGTTCCTGACACTGGGCCGGATCCTGTTCCTGACACTGGGCCAGATCCTGTTCCTGACACTGGGCCGGATCCTGACACTGGGCCGGATACTGACACTGGGCCGGATCCTGTTCCTGACACTGGGCCGGATACTGTTCCTGACACTGGGCCGGATACTGTTCCTGACACTGGGCCGGATTCTGTTCCTGACACTGGGCCGGATCCTGTTCCTGACACTGGGCTGGATCCTGTTCCCGACACTGGGCCGGATCCTGTTCCTGACACTGGGCCGGATCCTGTTCCTGACACTGGGCCGGATCCTGTTCCTGACACTGGGCCGGATCCTGACACTGGGCCGGATACTGACACTGGGCCGGATTCTGTTCCTGACACTGGGCCGGATCCTGTTCCTGACACTGGGCTGGATCCTGTTCCCGACACTGGGCCGGATCCTGTTCCTGACACTGGGCCCGATCCTGTTCCTGACACTGGGCCGGATCCTGACACTGGGCCGGATACTGACACTGCGCCGGATCCTGTTCCTGACACTGGGCTGGATCCTATTCCTGACACTGGGCTGGATCCTATTCCTGACACTGGGCCGGATCCTGTTCCTGACACTGGGCTGGATCCTGACACTGGGCCGGATACTGTCACTGGGCCAGATCCTGTTCCTGACACTGGGTCGGATCCTGTTCCTGACGCTGGGCTGGATCCTGTTCCTGACACTGGGCCGGATCCTGACACTGGGCCGGATCCTGTTCCTGACACTGGGCTGGATCCTGTTCCTGACACTGGGCTGGATCCTGTGCCAGACACTGGGCCAGATCCTGACACTGGGCTGGATCCTGTTCCTGACACTGGGCCAGATCCTGTTCCTGACACTGGGCAGTATCCTGTTCCTGACACTGGACTGGATCCTGTTCCTGACACTGGGCCGGATCCTGTTCCTGACACTGGGCCGGATTCTGTTCCTGACACTAGGCCGGATCCTGACACTGGGCCGGATCCTGTTCCTGACACTGGGCCGGATCTTGTTCCTGACACTGGGCTGGATACTGACATTGGGCTGGATCCTGTTCCTGACACTGGGCCGGATCCTGACACTAGGCCGGATCCTGTTCCTGACACTGGGCTGGATCCTATTCCTGACACTGGGCTGGATCCTATTCCTGACACTGGGCTGGATCCTGTTCCTGACACTGGGCAGTATCCTGTTCCTGACACTGGACTGGATCCTGTTCCTGACACTGGGCCGGATCCTGACACTGGGCTGGATCCTGTTCCTGACACTGGGCCGGATCCTGTTCTGACACTGGGCCGGATCCTGTTCCTGACACTGGCCCGGATCCTGACACTGGGCCGGATACTGACACTGGGCCGGATCCTGTTCCTGACACTGGGCCGGATCCTGACACTGGGCTGGATCCTGTTCCTGATACTGGGCCCGATCCTGTTCCTGACACTGGGCCCGATCCTGACACTGGGCCGGATACTGACACTGGGCCGGATCCTGTTCCTGACACTGGGCCGGATCCTATTCCTGACACTGGGCTGGATCCTATTCCTGACACTGGGCCGGATCCTGTTCCTGACACTGGGCCGGATCCTGTTCCTGACACTGGGCTGGATCCTGACACTGGGCCGTATCCTGGTCCTGACACTGGGCTGAATCCTGTTCCTGACACTGGGCTGGATCCTGTGCCAGACACTGGGCCAGATCCTGACACTGGGCTGGATCCTGTTCCTGACACTGGGCCGGATCCTGTTCCTGACACTGGGCCGGATCCTGATCCTGACACTGGGCTGGATCCTGTTCCTGACACTGGGCCGGATCCTGTTCCTGACACTGGACCCGATCCTGTTCCTGACACTGGGCCGGATCCTGACACTGGGCCGGATACTGACACTGGGCCGGATCCTGTTCCTGACACTGGGCCGGATCCTATTCCTGACACTGGGCTGGATCCTATTCCTGACACTGGGCCGGATCCTGTTCCTGACACTGGGCCGGATCCTATTCCTGACACTGGGCTGGATCCTATTCCTGACACTGGGCCGGATCCTGTTCCTGACACTGGGCTGGATCCTGACACTGGGCCGGATACTGTCACTGGGCCGGATCCTGTTCCTGACACTGGGTCGGATCCTGTTCCTGACACTGGGCTGGATCCTGTTCCTGACACTGGGCCGGATCCTGTTCCTGACACTGGGCCGGATCCTGACACTGGGCCGGATACTGACACTGGGCCGGATCCTGTTCCTGACACTGGGCCGGATACTGTTCCTGACACTGGGCCGGATACTGTTCCTGACACTGGGCCGGATCCTGACACTGGGCCGGATACTGACACTGGGCCGGATTCTGTTCCTGACACTGGGCCGGATCCTGTTCCTGACACTGGGCTGGATCCTGTTCCTGACACTGGGCCGGATCCTGTTCCTGACACTGGGCCAGATCCTGTTCCTGACACTGGGCCGGATCCTGACACTGGGCCGGATACTGACACTGGGCCGGATCCTGTTCCTGACACTGGGCCGGATACTGTTCCTGACACTGGGCCGGATACTGTTCCTGACACTGGGCCGGATTCTGTTCCTGACACTGGGCCGGATCCTGTTCCTGACACTGGGCTGGATCCTGTTCCCGACACTGGGCCGGATCCTGTTCCTGACACTGGGCCGGATCCTGTTCCTGACACTGGGCCGGATCCTGTTCCTGACACTGGGCCGGATCCTGACACTGGGCCGGATACTGACACTGGGCCGGATTCTGTTCCTGACACTGGGCCGGATCCTGTTCCTGACACTGGGCTGGATCCTGTTCCCGACACTGGGCCGGATCCTGTTCCTGACACTGGGCCCGATCCTGTTCCTGACACTGGGCCGGATCCTGACACTGGGCCGGATACTGACACTGCGCCGGATCCTGTTCCTGACACTGGGCTGGATCCTATTCCTGACACTGGGCTGGATCCTATTCCTGACACTGGGCCGGATCCTGTTCCTGACACTGGGCTGGATCCTGACACTGGGCCGGATACTGTCACTGGGCCAGATCCTGTTCCTGACACTGGGTCGGATCCTGTTCCTGACGCTGGGCTGGATCCTGTTCCTGACACTGGGCCGGATCCTGACACTGGGCCGGATCCTGTTCCTGACACTGGGCTGGATCCTGTTCCTGACACTGGGCTGGATCCTGTGCCAGACACTGGGCCAGATCCTGACACTGGGCTGGATCCTGTTCCTGACACTGGGCCGGATCCTGTTCCTGACACTGGGCAGTATCCTGTTCCTGACACTGGACTGGATCCTGTTCCTGACACTGGGCCGGATCCTGTTCCTGACACTGGGCCGGATTCTGTTCCTGACACTAGGCCGGATCCTGACACTGGGCCGGATCCTGTTCCTGACACTGGGCCGGATCTTGTTCCTGACACTGGGCTGGATACTGACATTGGGCTGGATCCTGTTCCTGACACTGGGCCGGATCCTGACACTAGGCCGGATCCTGTTCCTGACACTGGGCTGGATCCTATTCCTGACACTGGGCTGGATCCTATTCCTGACACTGGGCTGGATCCTGTTCCTGACACTGGGCAGTATCCTGTTCCTGACACTGGACTGGATCCTGTTCCTGACACTGGGCCGGATCCTGACACTGGGCTGGATCCTGTTCCTGACACTGGGCCGGATCCTGTTCTGACACTGGGCCGGATCCTGTTCCTGACACTGGCCCGGATCCTGACACTGGGCCGGATACTGACACTGGGCCGGATCCTGTTCCTGACACTGGGCCGGATCCTGACACTGGGCTGGATCCTGTTCCTGATACTGGGCCCGATCCTGTTCCTGACACTGGGCCCGATCCTGACACTGGGCCGGATACTGACACTGGGCCGGATCCTGTTCCTGACACTGGGCCGGATCCTATTCCTGACACTGGGCTGGATCCTATTCCTGACACTGGGCCGGATCCTGTTCCTGACACTGGGCCGGATCCTGTTCCTGACACTGGGCTGGATCCTGACACTGGGCCGTATCCTGGTCCTGACACTGGGCTGAATCCTGTTCCTGACACTGGGCTGGATCCTGTGCCAGACACTGGGCCAGATCCTGACACTGGGCTGGATCCTGTTCCTGACACTGGGCCGGATCCTGTTCCTGACACTGGGCCGGATCCTGATCCTGACACTGGGCTGGATCCTGTTCCTGACACTGGGCCGGATCCTGTTCCTGACACTGGGCCGGATCCTGTTCCTGACACTGGGCTGGATCCTATTCCTGACACTGGGCCGGATCCTGTTCCTGACACTGGGCCGGATCCTGTTCCTGACACTGGGATGAATCCCGTCAACACTGTGAATAGAATCCCACAGCGCACCCCTTTCCGTTCCCTGAAAGACTCCCCAGCTGCCATAGTGAGGCCAGCGCACCCTTCCATCCGTTCCCCCTCATCCTCAGGAATCAACAGGAAGATCCCACTGTCTTCCCCCACAATGGAAACTGTGATCTCTATCCCATGTGTGAAACATCCAACATCTCCCTGGAGTGGGGGTGAGTTCGGGAGTGTGGGGGAAGGCTGGAGGGATGCTCAATTTGCATAAAAGGAACATGTTACAGAGCAGATGTTTACAGGGAACGTTTGACATTAAAATGAGGCAGGGTTTAACGCAAGGTTTCATTTAAAGGAGCTCCCAGTTATTTTCAAGGTAGTGTTGTTTTGCAGCCAGCCATGTTCAGGACGTGTCTCAAACACTGGCCTCCTGCACGGGAAACTCCGGTTAGCACCTGGATTCCCTCTGCCCTCATTTTACCAGCTCTCTCTATAAAAGGCAAATTCTAATTAAAAGGGCTGCAAACTCACTCACTCCCCAGTAAAGGACACACAGCTAGCTGCAACTATAAAGCGATGTTTGATCTTTCTCCCGACTTTGGAACACCTATTAAACTGCAGAGCGATAAATTAAGAAACGTTTCTTGAAGGGATCACAGCCTCGGCGCAGCCAAACAAACTAACCCCCCCGCCGGCCCCCTCACCCTCACTCACACCCTAACCCCAACCCCAACCCCTGCCTCACACCGAGCCACCCCCCCACCCCCCTCCACAATCCCCCCCCCCCCCCCCCCCCCCCCGCCGGCCCCCTCACCCTCACTCACACCCTAACCCGAACCCCAACCCCTGCCTCACACCGAGCCACCCCCCCACCCCCCTCCACAATCACCCCCCCCCCCGCCCCCCGCCGGCCCCCTCACCCTCACTCACACCCTAACCCGAACCCCAACCCCTGCCTCACACCGAGCCACCCCCCCACCCCCCTCCACAATCCCCCCCCCCCCCCCCCCCCCCGCCGGCCCCCTCACCCTCACTCACACCCTAACCCGAACCCCAACCCCTGCCTCACACCGAGCCACCCCCCCACCCCCCTCCACAATCACCCCCCCCCCCCCCCCCGCCGGCCCCCTCACCCTCACTCACACCCTAACCCCAACCCCAACCCCTGCCTCACACCGAGCCACCCCCCGCCCCACAAACCACCCCCCGCCCCCCCCTCCAACCACCCCCACACCCCGCCGGCCCCCTCACCCTCACTCACACCCGAACCCGAACCCCAACCCCTGCCTCACACCGAGCCACCCCCCCCACAAACCACCCCCCGCCCCCCCCCCCCCCCAACCACCCCCACACTCCCGCCGGCTCCCTCACCCTCACTCACACCCTAACCCTAACCCCAACCCCTGCCTCACACCGAGCTACCCCCCCACCCCACCCCCCCCACAAACCCCCCCCCCCCTCCAACCATCCCCACACCCCCGCCAGCCCCCTCACCCTCACTCACACCCTAACCCCAACCCCAACCCCTGCCTCACACCGAGCCACCTCCCCCACCCCCCTCCACAATCCCCCCCCCCCCCCCCCCGCCGGCCCCCTCACCCTCACTCACACCCTAACCCTAACCCCAACCTCAACCTCTGTCTCACACCGAGCTAACCCCCCCCCCACCCCCACCACCCCACCCGCCCCCCCCCCCCCCGACCTCCTCAACCTCACTCATACCCTAACCCCAACAACTCCAAACTCTGCCTAACAGATAGAATGGAAGAGGGGCTGAATGGCCATCCCCTGTTTCTGTGTTCCTAAGCAACGTTTCCCTGTCTGTTGGGGGCTAGTTTATTGGAACTTGTAACCTTCCTGTAACCCGACCAGGGTGCATCACCTTAATGAACCTCAGCAGGCTGGTTAACCATGAAGGGCATCACACACAAGCCACACCTTCACTTACATGCGTTTGGAGGGGGTGTGGGGGGTGGGGATTGGTGAGGGTGGGAGGATGTGGGGGGGTGTGGGTTGGTGGGGGAGGGAGGGTGTGGGGGGGTGGGGGTTGGTGAGGGTGGGAGGGTGTGGGGTTGGTGAGGGTGGGAGGGTGTGGGGTTGGTGAGGGTGGGAGGGTGTGGGGTTGGTGAGGGTGTGGGGTGTTGCGGGGGTTGGTGAGGCGGGGGGGGGGGAGGGGGTGGGAGGGTGTCGGGGGGGAATAGCTTTGACTTTATGGTCTTTGGATAAGCTGCTTCAGGCCAGAGCAGCAACTGAACCTGGGAGCTTCAATCTCACCGTGTGTGAACATACACAGGGCAGCAGGAAGACACATGTGTGTGTGTGAGTGTGTGTGTGTGTGTGTGAGTGTGTGTGTGTGTGTGTGAGTGTGTGTGTGTGACTGTGTGTGTGTGTGACTGTGTGTGTATATGTCAGTGTGTGTGAGTGTGTGTGTCACTGTGTGTGAGTGTGTGTGTGTGTGTGACTGTGTGTGTGTGTGTGTGTGTGACTGTGTGTGTGTGTGTGTATGAGTGTGAATGTGTGGGTGTGTCGTGTGTCTGTGTGTGTGTGGATGTGTATGTGAGTGTGTGTGAGTGTGTGTGTGACTGTGTGTGAGTGTGTGTGTGTGTGTGGGTGGGTGGGTGTGTGTGGGTGTGTGTATGTGTGTGCGTGTTTGCCTGCCTGCGTGTGTGTGTGTGTGTATGTGTGTGTGTGTGTGTGTGTGTGTGTGTGTGTATGTATGTGTGTGTGTGTTTGCCTGCCTGTGTGTGCGTATGTATGTGTGTATGTATGTGTGTGTGTGTGTGTGTGTGTGTGTGTGTTTGCCTGCCTGTGTGTGTATATGTATGTGTGTGTGTGTGTGTGTTTGCCTGCCTGTGTGTGTATATGTATGTGTGTGTGTATGTGTGTGTGTGTGTGTGTATGTGTGTGTGTGTGTGTTTGCCTGCCAGTGTGCGTGTGAGAGAGTGCGGGGAGTGGGAGCCTCGGGAACAGAGGCTTGTTCCAGATATTGCTGCTGTGCCGAGCTCTGGGATTGATGAGGATCAGTCAGTTCAGCCGACCTGGGAGTGATCCCAATCTGTCCGCAACACTTCACTTTCCAGTTCAAATTCTGCACCAGGCTGGAGACACCCATCAAACATCTCTCCATCTTTCTCTCTCTGTTTCTCCCTCTCCCTCTCCCCTCCGTCCCTCTCATTCACTCCCTCCCTCCCCCTTCTCCATGCCTGCCTGCCTGCATATGTGCACCTGTCCGTATGTGTGTGTCTGCCTTCCTCCCCTCAACCCTCCCTCTCTCTCTCTCCGTCTCCCCACTCCTACCTCACCTGCCTCCTTCCTCCCCCTTGACCATCACTCCCCATCCCCACAGTCCTCCTGCCCCCTTCCCTCCCTCACCTGCCCCCTCCCTCTTCCCTGTCTCCCTCTCCTTCCAGAGGACAGTATGGACCAGGGATCCCGGCTGACTTTCCCCAACACAGCGGCAGTGCTGTCACTGAGATCGGTTAGCTGGGCCCCTGGTGAAGTATTTCAATACTGTGGCCCCTTCGATACACTTTACAAACACCCTGTTCACACCCATTAATCTGCCTCGTCAGCTGAAACTTGCATGTCAGCAGTTTCAGGAAGAAATTAACTCATTCATACATCGCAGGGTATGAACAGAAATGACAGAACAAAGCGGAGATGCCGGTATTGTGGAAATGACTCAGGTGAAAACATAAGGGAGGAAAACTTCTCGACCCCATCCTCACCAACCTGCCTGCCGTAGATTCATCTGTCCATGACAGTATCAGTGAGAGTGACCACCACACAGTCCTTGTGGAGACAAATTCCTGCCTTCACATTGAGAATAACTTCCATCATGTTGTGTGGCACTAACCCTGTGCTAAATGGGACAGACATCGAACAGATCTAGCAACTCAAAACTGGGCATCCATGAGGCGCTGTGGGCCATCAACAGCAGCGGGACTGTCCTCCAGCACAATCTGCAACCTCATGGCCCGGCATATCCCCCACTCAACCATTACCATCAAGCCACGGGATCAACTCTGGTTCAATGGAGGGTGCAGGAGGGCATGTCAGGAGCAGCACCAGGCATACTGGTGAAGCTACAACACAGGGCCACTTGAGCGTCAAGCAGCATAAACAGCAAGTGATAGACAGAGCTAAGTGATCCCACAACCAATAGATCAGATCTAAGCTCTGCAGTCTTTCCACATCCAGTTGGGAATGGTGGTGGACAATTAAACAACTCACTGGAAGAGGAGGCTCCACAAATATCCTCATCCTCAATGATGGAGGAGCCCAGTGCATCAGTGCAAAAGATAAGGCTGAAGCATTCGCAGCAATCTTCAGCCAGAAGTGCCGAGTGGATGATTGATCTCGGCCTCCTCCAGTGGTCCCCAGCATCTCAGATGCCAGTTTCCAGCCAATTCGATTCACTCTACATGATATCAAGAAACGGTCGGAGGCACTGGATACTGCAAAGGCAATCAGCCCTGATAACATTCCGGGAATAGTACTGAAGACTTATGCTTCAGAACTTGCTGCTCCCCTAGCCAAGCTCTTCCAGTACAGTTACAACACTGGCATCTACCCAACAATGTGGAAAATTGCCCAGGTATGTCCTGTACACACAAAGCAGGACAAATCCAACCCAGCCAATTAGCGCCCAGTCTACTCTCGATCATCAGTAAAGTGATGGAGGGGTCATCAACAGTGCGATCAAGCAGCACCTGCTCAGTGATGCCCAGTTTGGGTATTTCCAGGGTCACTCAGCTCCTGACCGCATTACAGCCTTGGTTCAAACATGGACAAAAGAGCTGAATTCCAGAGGTGAGGTGAGAGTGACAGCCCTTGACAACAAGGCTGCATTTGACTGAGTGTCGTATCAAGGAGCCCGAGCAAAACTGGAATCACTGGGTATCAGGGGGCAAGCTCTCCACTGGTTGAAGTCATACCTGGCACAAAGGAAGATGGTTGTGGTTGTGGAGAATCAGTCATCTCAACTCCAGGACATCTCTGCAGGAGTCCCTCAGGGAAGTGTCCCAGACCCAACAATCTTCAGCTGCTTCATCAATGACCTCTCCTCCGTCATAAGGTCAGATTGGGGATGTTAACTGATTGCACAATGTTCAGCACCATTCACAACTGACACAGTCTATATCCAAAAGCAGAAAGACTTGGACAACATCCAGGCTTGGGCTGACAAGTGGCAGTAACATTCATATCACACAAGTGCCAGGCAAAGACCATCTCCAACAAGAGAGAATCTAACCATCTCCCCTTTATATCCAGTGGCATTACCATCACTGAATCCGACACTATCAACATCCTGGGGGTTACCACTGACCAGAAACTCAACTGGACCAGCCATATAAATACTGTGGCTACAAGAGCAGGTCAAACTGCTGGAACCCCCTCCCCAGGAGCACAGTGGGTGTCCATACAGCTCACAATGCTACAGTTCAAGGCAGCTCACTGCCACCTTCTCAAGAGAAATTAGGGATGGGCAATAAATGTTGGCCCGGACAGTCCTGTAAAATGAACTTAAAAAACACCTGCAGTGAAGGATATAACATCCCTGCCTGCACAATGCCATCCCATAATAACCCCAGGGGGAAGGGTTAGGACTATGATAGGTGCAAGATTCCAGCGGAACCTCTCCTCACTGCCCCCCTCACCCTCTCCCCCACTCCCCCCGCACCCCCACCCTCTCCTCACCCCCCCACCTTCTCCTCACCATCCCCCCTCAACCTCCCCCCACTCTCCTGCAACCCCCACCCTCTCCTCACCCCCCCAACCCCCCACCCTCTCCTCCCCACCCTCTCCCCCACTCGCCCCACACCCCCATCCTCTCCTCACCCTCCCCACCCCCCACTCTCTCCTCACTGCCCCCCCACCCTCCCCCCATCCTCCTGCATCCCCCACCCTCTCCCCACCCTCTTACCCCCACCGTCTCCTCACCCCCCCCAACCCCCACCCTCTCCTCCCCACCCTCCTCACCCTCCCCCGTACCCTCACCTTCTCCTCACCCTCCCCACCCGCCACTCTCTCTTCACCCCACCCCACCCCGCTTCAGTGAAATCTCAATTCTCCTCATTTGCTCCAATTATTGGAGCTTGGTGGATAATTCACGAATATTCCCCCCCCCTCCCCCTCCACCATCATGCAAACCAGCCTCCCATCCATTGACTCTGTCTACACTTCCCGCTGCCTCGGCAAAGCAGCCAGCATAATTAAGGACCCCATGTACCGCGGACATTCTCTCTTCCACTTTCGGGAAAAAGATACAAAAGTCTGAGGTCACATAGCAACCAACTCAAGAACAGCTTCTTCCCTGAATGGACCTACCCGCATTAAGTTGATCTTTCTCTACACCCTAGCTATGACTGTAACAATACATTCTGCCCCCTCTCCTTTCCTTCTCTTTGAACGGTATGCTTTGTCTGTAAAGCACACAAAAAACAATACTTTTAACTCTATGTTAATACGTGACAATAATAAATCAATTTAACCAATTTTCCCTGGGGAAATGGGATGGAGAATGGGGTATTTCTCAGGCAAAAGGGCACATTGAGGCTACAGTGTGAGTACCCTAGCTGACATTTGTGAGTTAAAGCACAGGTGCAGAATGATAACTGGAGATTAAATCATTTCCCTGGAGTGATGGAGACGTGCGGAGTAAATTCCGATAATATTGTGCCCGCCACCAGCATCAAATGGATACTGGTCAGTTTGCAATGAGGCACTGACAGTGTTTGACATGGAATTACTCTCACCAGCTGGTTAACCAGAGCACACAGCGGATTATAAAATTCAGCAAACAAAAATCCAAGGGGGGCACAGTGGAGATTTTTTGGGTTCGGCACGCTATGATCTTATTGGAAAGGAAGCAGATTCTGAGTAACTTGTAAAAAGGAATTGGACAAATACTGAAAAAGATCATTTGACAGAGCTAGGGGCAGCACGGTGGCACAGTGGTTAGCACTGCTGCCTCACAGCACCCGGGTTCGATTCCCGGCTAGGGTCACTGTCTGTGTGGAGTTTACCCATTCTCCCCGTGTCTGCGTGGGTTTCCTCCGGGTTCTCCGGTTTCCTCCCACAGTCCGAAAGACGTGCTGGTTAGGGTGCATTGAACCAAACAGGTGCCAGACTGTGGCGACTAAGGGAATTTCACAGTAACCTCATTGCAGTGTTAATGTAAGCCTTACTTATGACTAATAAATGAAAAACTGAACACCTCCCCCCCCCCCGAATAACTCTTTGCTCCAGACAGAACAATCCCAGCATCCCAGTCTATGCAGACCCTCCGCCATTCTAACACATCATCCCGACACCCTTTCTAAATCCCAGTGCCCAGAAATTGGAAATCCAGTTCAGACCTAACAATGATTGATAACAGTTCAGCATAACTTTTTACTGTGTGCTCTCTCTGTTTCTAAACCGAAAGATCTTGCAGCCTATTTAAAACCATTCTCAACTTGTCCTACCTTCATCCAAGAGTCTATGATTCTAAGTCAGTTATGAAGCAAGCATTGCAACTTCACTATTTATTTTTATTAGTGTCACAAGTAAGGCTTACATTAACACTGCAATGAAGTTACTGTGAAAATCCCTTATTCGCCACACTACGGCGCCTGTTCGAGAACACTGAGGGAGAATTTTGCATGGCCAATGCACCTAACCAGCACGTCTTTTGGATTGTGGGAGGAAACTGGTGCACCTGGAGGAAACCCATGCAGACACGGGGAGAATGTGCAAACTCCACACAGATAGTGACCCAAGCTGAGAATCAAACCCAGGTCCCTGGCACTGTGAAGCAGCAGTGCTAACCACTGTGCCACAGTGACACCAGACTGTCGATGGTACAGCAAATAAACACAGTCCAATAAACCCAGAGTAGTCACTATTCACATGCCTACTGCAGCAACACCGAATTAAGGAGAGTTCTGGCTAGGCAAACACAATGGAGGAGGGGAAGGGTTAATGTGAGCACTGTGCCTTTAAATGTGTTGAATAAACCTAACAAAATAACACACAAAAAGTGATAATAGTCACACTGGGAGACACAAAGAGTGGTTATCAGGGAAACGGAGGTGTTACACACAGTAATGCAGGGTAATGTGGAGAGACAGGATTAGAACCTAAAACCTGAGGGACCTTCAGCCAGCCTTGCTGACATACAGTGAGTGAGACAAGCTCACAACTAAACCTCCCAATTCCACACGCCGCTGCCTTGCCTCATGTTTCTGGGGGATTGGAGATTTGGGAAGAGTGTGGGATCAGGGTTTATATTCCAGGATGGAGAGGGTGGCCACTTGCCGGGAAACTGGACTATTTGGAATGGCCCTGGGGCAGCATGATCCCAGCAGAGACAGAGAGAGGAGGAAGCTATAAACCCGGGGCAAAGAAATAAGCAGAGAAGAGGGGATCCCAGACCCTGGGGAGAAGGAGGAAGAGCTCCCAGAGCCCAAGGACACCAGAGCCCAAAGGATCCAAGACTCCAGGGGGATCCCAGACTCTGGAGGATTCCCAGACCCCAGGGGTACCAGACCCTGGGGGATTCCCGGACCCGGAGGGATTCCAGGCCCCAAGGGATCCAAGACTCCAAGGGGGGATTCCCAGAGCCTGGGGGATTCCACAAATCCTGAGTGGATTGCCAGACCCTGGGGGATCCAAGACCCTGGGGTATTCGCAGACCCCGGGGATCCCAGACACTGGGGGATACAAGACCCTGGGGGATTCCCAGATCCCGGGGATCCCTGACACTGGGGGATACAAGACCCTGGGGGATTCCCAGATCCCGGGGATCCCTGACACTGGGGGATCCAAGACCCCAGGGGAATTACCAGACCCAAAGAGGATTCCCAGACCCCAGGGGGATTACCAGACCCCTGGGGGATTACCAGACCCCAGGGGGATTACCAGACCCGATCCCTTGCCCCCTCTGTCTCCACTCACCAGCTTTACAGGGGTCCTTGTAGTCGATCTGATCCGGAGAGTCCGACCCGAAAGTGGATTCCAGGTCCCGGCAGCAAAAGAGAGCGAGAATCAAGCGGAGAAACATTGTCACCCCGGATCCCGGGTAAGAGACGAGGATCCCGGGGGGAGAGACTGGATCCCGGGAGACTGGATCCCAGGGGAGAGACGGGATCCCGGGAGACTGGATCCAGGGGGAGCGGGGCTGGATCCAGGGGAGAGGCAGTAGATCCCGGGGAGAGACAGTGGATCCCGTGGGAGCTGCAGCCAGACCGCTCTCGGATCCTCTCTGATCCGCTTTTCCCGGGTCGGTCCCGATCCCCGAGAGGCTCCACCCGCCCCCCTGTCAATCAAAGCGCTGCTGCACCAATCAACTGCCAACACTGTCCCGGGACAAACCACACTGACCATCACTGTCCCGGGATAGAGACACACTGACCATCACTGTCCCGGGACAGAGACACACTGACCATCACTGTCCCGGGACAAACCACACTGACCATCACTGTCCCGGGACAGAGACACACTGACCATCACTGTCCCGGGACAGAGACACACTGACCATCACTGTCCCGGGACAGAGACACACTGACCATCACTGTCCCGGGACAGAGACACACTGACCATCACTGTCCCGGGACAGAGACACACTGACCATCACTGTCCTGGGACAGAGACACACTGACCATCACTGTCCCGGGACAGAGACACACTGACCATCACTGTCCCGGGACAGAGAGACACTGACCATCACTGTCCCGGGACAAACCACACTGACCATCACTGTCCCGGGACAGAGACATACTGACCATCACTGTCCCGGGACAGAGACACACTGACCATCACTGTCCCGGGACAGAGACACACTGACCATCACTGTCCCGAGACAGAGACAAACTGACCATCACTGTCCCGGGACAGAGACACACTGAACATCACTGTCCCGGGACAGAGTCACACTGACCATCACTGTCCTGGGACAGAGACACACTGACCAGCACTGTCCTGGGACAGACAGACAGATCATCACTCTCCCAGGACAGAGACGCACTGACCATCACTGTCCCGGGACAGAGACACACTGAACATGACTGTCCCGGGACAGAGACACACTGACCATCACTATCCTGGGACAGAGACAAACTGACCATCACTGTCCCGGGACAGAGACACACTGACCATCACTGTCCTGGGACAGAGACACACTGACCATCCCTGTGCCGGGACAGAGACACACTGAACATCACTGTCTCGGGACAGAGATACACTGACCATCACTGTCCCGGGACATGGGCACACTGACCATCACTGTCTCGGGACAGAGACACACTGACCATCACTGTCCTGGGAAAGAGACACACTGACCAGCACTGTCCTGGGACAGACAGACAGATCATCACTCTCCCAGGACAGAGACGCACTGACCATCACTGTCCCGGGACAGAGACACACTGAACATGACTGTCCCGGGACAGAGACACACTGACCATCACTATCCTGGGACAGAGACAAACTGACCATCACTGTCCCGGGACAGAGACACACTGACCATCACTGTCCTGGGACAGAGGCACACTGACCATCACTGTGCCGGGACAGAGACACACTGATCATCACTGTCCCGGGACAGAGACACACTGACCATCACTGTCCTGGGACAGAGACACACTGACCATCACTGTGCCGGGACAGAGACACACTGACCATCACAGTCCCGGGACAGAGACACACTGACAATCACTGTCCCTGGGCAGAGACACACTGACCATCACTGTCCTGGGACAAACCCGACTGACTCGCATTGTGCCGGGAGAGAGGCACACTGACCACCACTGTCCTGGTACAGAGACACACTGACCATCTCTGTCCCAGAACAGATACACTGACCATCACTGTCCCAGCACAGAGATACACTGACCATCACTGTCCCGGACAAAGCCCACTGACCCACACTGTCCCGGAACTGAGACACACTGACCAGCACTGTCCTGAGACAGACAGACCCATCACTATCCCAGGACAGAGATGCACTGACCATCACTGTCCCGGGACAGAGACACACTGACCATCACTGTCTCAGGACAGAAACACACTGACCATCACTGTCCCGGGACAGATACACTGACCATCACTGTCCTGGAACAGAGACACACTGACCATCACTGTCTCAGGACAGAGATACACTGACCATCACTGTATTGGGACAGAGACACACTGACCATCACCGTCCCAGGACAGAAATACACTGACCATTACTGTCCCAGGACAGAGACACACTGACCATCACTGTCTCAGGACAGAGACACACTGACCATCACTGTGCCAGGACAGAGACACACTGACCATCACTGTCCCGGGACGGAGGCACACTGACCATCACTGTCCCGGGACGGAGGCACTCTGACCATCACTGCCCCGGGACGGAGGCACACTGACCATCACCGTCCCAGGACAGAAATACACTGACCATTACTGTCCCAGGACAGAGACACACTGACCATCACTGTCCCAGGACAGAGACACACTGACCATTACTGTCCCAGGACAGAGACACACTGACCATCACTGTCTCAGGACAGAGACACACTGACCATCACTGTCCCGGGACGGAGGCATTCTGACCATCACTGTCCCAGGACGGAGGCACACTGTCCATCACTGTCCCAGAACAGATACACTGATCATCGCTGTCCCGTGATAGAAACACACTGACCATCAATATCCGGGGACAGAGACACACTGACCATCAATATCCGGGGACAGAGGCGCACTGACCATCACTGTCCCGGGACAGAGACACACTGACCATCACTGTCCTGGGACAGAGACACACTGACCATCACAGTCCTGGGACAGAGACACACCGACCATCACTGTCCCAGGACAAAGCCCAACGACCCGCACTGTCCTGGAACAGAGACACACTGACTAGCACTGTCCTGGGACAGACAGACAGACCATCACTGTCCCGTGACAGACAGACAGACCATCACTGTCCTGGGACAGACAGACAGACCATCAATGTCCCGGGACAGAGACACACTGACCATCACTGTCGTGGGACAGAGACACACTGACCATCACTGTCCTGGGACAGAGACACACTGACCATCACTGTCCTGGGACAGAAACACAAAGACCATCACTGTCTCAGAACAGAGACACACTGACCATCACTGTCCCGGAACAAAGACACACTGACCCGCATTGTCTCAGGACAGAAATACACTGACCATCCCTGTCCCGGGGCAGACACATACTAACCATCACTGTCCTGGGACAGAGACACACTGACCATCAGTGTAATGGGACAGAGACACACTGACCATCACTGTCCCGGGACAGAGACATACTGACCATCACTGTCCTGGGACAGAGACGCACTGACCATCACTGTCTTGGGACAGACAAAGTTACCATCACTGTCCTGGGACAGAGAAACCAGGAGGATTTGTCCCGGGACAGATTCACACTGACCATCACTGTCTCGGGACAGAAACAGTGACCATCACTGTCCTGGGACAGAGACACAAGGACCATCACTGTCCCGGGACAGAGACACACTGACCATCTCTGTCTCGGGACAGACACAGTGACCATCACTGTCCTGGGACAGAGACACACTGACCATCACTGTCCCGGGACAGAGACACACTGACCATCACTGTGCCGGGACAGAGACACACTGACCATCACTGTCCCGGGACAGAGACACACTGACCATCACTGTGCTGGGACAGAGACACACGGACCATCACTGTCCCGGGACAGAGACACACTGACCATCCCTGTCCCGGGGCAGAGACATACTAACCATCACTGTCCTGGGACAGAGACACACTGACCATCACTGTAATGGAACAGAGACACACTGACCATCACTGTCCCGGGACAGAGACATACTGACCATCACTGTCCTGGGACAGATACGCACTGACCATCACTGTCTTGGGACAGACAAAGTTACCATCACTGTCCTGGGACAGAGACACCAGGAGGATTTGTCCCGGG
Source organism: Mustelus asterias (assembly GCF_964213995.1). Taxonomy (NCBI): domain Eukaryota; kingdom Metazoa; phylum Chordata; class Chondrichthyes; order Carcharhiniformes; family Triakidae; genus Mustelus; species Mustelus asterias. The sequence continues at coordinate 28,631,462 of NC_135828.1, forward strand.
ACAGAGTCACACTGACCATCACTGTCTCGGGACAGAAACAGTGACCATCACTGTCCTGGGACAGAGACACAAGGACCATCACTGTCCCGGGACAGAGACACACTGACCATCACTGTCTCGGGACAGACACAGTGACCATCACTGTCCCGGGACAGAGACACACTGACCATCACTGTGCCGGGACAGAGACACACTGACGATCACTGTCCCGTGACAGAGACACACTGAACATCACTGTCCTTGGACAGAGACACACTGACCATCACCGTCCCAGGACAGAGACACACTGACCATCACTGTCCCGGGACAAAGACACACTGACCATCCCTGTGCCGGGACAGAGACACACTGAACATCACTGTCTCGGGACAGAGATACACTGACCATCACTGTCCCGGGACATGGGCACACTGACCATCACTGTCTCGGGACAGAGACACACTGACCATCACTGTCCTGGGAAAGAGACACACTGACCAGCACTGTCCTGGGACAGACAGACAGATCATCACTCTCCCAGGACAGAGACGCACTGACCATCACTGTCCCGGGACAGAGACACACTGAACATGACTGTCCCGGGACAGAGACACACTGACCATCACTATCCTGGGACAGAGACAAACTGACCATCACTGTCCCGGGACAGAGACACACTGACCATCACTGTCCTGGGACAGAGGCACACTGACCATCACTGTGCCGGGACAGAGACACACTGATCATCACTGTCCCGGGACAGAGACACACTGACCATCACTGTCCTGGGACAGAGACACACTGACCATCACTGTGCCGGGACAGAGACACACTGACCATCACAGTCCCGGGACAGAGACACACTGACAATCACTGTCCCTGGGCAGAGACACACTGACCATCACTGTCCTGGGACAAACCCGACTGACTCGCATTGTGCCGGGAGAGAGGCACACTGACCACCACTGTCCTGGTACAGAGACACACTGACCATCTCTGTCCCAGAACAGATACACTGACCATCACTGTCCCAGCACAGAGATACACTGACCATCACTGTCCCGGACAAAGCCCACTGACCCACACTGTCCCGGAACTGAGACACACTGACCAGCACTGTCCTGAGACAGACAGACCCATCACTATCCCAGGACAGAGATGCACTGACCATCACTGTCCCGGGACAGAGACACACTGACCATCACTGTCTCAGGACAGAAACACACTGACCATCACTGTCCCGGGACAGATACACTGACCATCACTGTCCTGGAACAGAGACACACTGACCATCACTGTCTCAGGACAGAGATACACTGACCATCACTGTATTGGGACAGAGACACACTGACCATCACCGTCCCAGGACAGAAATACACTGACCATTACTGTCCCAGGACAGAGACACACTGACCATCACTGTCTCAGGACAGAGACACACTGACCATCACTGTGCCAGGACAGAGACACACTGACCATCACTGTCCCGGGACGGAGGCACACTGACCATCACTGTCCCGGGACGGAGGCACTCTGACCATCACTGCCCCGGGACGGAGGCACACTGACCATCACCGTCCCAGGACAGAAATACACTGACCATTACTGTCCCAGGACAGAGACACACTGACCATCACTGTCCCAGGACAGAGACACACTGACCATTACTGTCCCAGGACAGAGACACACTGACCATCACTGTCTCAGGACAGAGACACACTGACCATCACTGTCCCGGGACGGAGGCATTCTGACCATCACTGTCCCAGGACGGAGGCACACTGTCCATCACTGTCCCAGAACAGATACACTGATCATCGCTGTCCCGTGATAGAAACACACTGACCATCAATATCCGGGGACAGAGACACACTGACCATCAATATCCGGGGACAGAGGCGCACTGACCATCACTGTCCCGGGACAGAGACACACTGACCATCACTGTCCTGGGACAGAGACACACTGACCATCACAGTCCTGGGACAGAGACACACCGACCATCACTGTCCCAGGACAAAGCCCAACGACCCGCACTGTCCTGGAACAGAGACACACTGACTAGCACTGTCCTGGGACAGACAGACAGACCATCACTGTCCCGTGACAGACAGACAGACCATCACTGTCCTGGGACAGACAGACAGACCATCACTGTCTCGGGACAGAGACACACTGACCATCAATGTCCCGGGACAGAGACACACTGACCATCACTGTCGTGGGACAGAGACACACTGACCATCACTGTCCTGGGACAGAGACACACTGACCATCACTGTCCTGGGACAGAAACACAAAGACCATCACTGTCTCAGAACAGAGACACACTGACCATCACTGTCCCGGAACAAAGACACACTGACCCGCATTGTCTCAGGACAGAAATACACTGACCATCCCTGTCCCGGGGCAGACACATACTAACCATCACTGTCCTGGGACAGAGACACACTGACCATCAGTGTAATGGGACAGAGACACACTGACCATCACTGTCCCGGGACAGAGACATACTGACCATCACTGTCCTGGGACAGAGACGCACTGACCATCACTGTCTTGGGACAGACAAAGTTACCATCACTGTCCTGGGACAGAGAAACCAGGAGGATTTGTCCCGGGACAGATTCACACTGACCATCACTGTCTCGGGACAGAAACAGTGACCATCACTGTCCTGGGACAGAGACACAAGGACCATCACTGTCCCGGGACAGAGACACACTGACCATCTCTGTCTCGGGACAGACACAGTGACCATCACTGTCCTGGGACAGAGACACACTGACCATCACTGTCCCGGGACAGAGACACACTGACCATCACTGTCCCGGGACAGAGACACACTGACCATCACTGTGCTGGGACAGAGACACACGGACCATCACTGTCCCGGGACAGAGACACACTGACCATCCCTGTCCCGGGGCAGAGACATACTAACCATCACTGTCCTGGGACAGAGACACACTGACCATCACTGTAATGGAACAGAGACACACTGACCATCACTGTCCCGGGACAGAGACATACTGACCATCACTGTCCTGGGACAGATACGCACTGACCATCACTGTCTTGGGACAGACAAAGTTACCATCACTGTCCTGGGACAGAGACACCAGGAGGATTTGTCCCGGGACAGAGTCACACTGACCATCACTGTCTCGGGACAGAAACAGTGACCATCACTGTCCTGGGACAGAGACACAAGGACCATCACTGTCCCGGGACAGAGACACACTGACCATCACTGTCTCGGGACAGACACAGTGACCATCAATGTCCCGGGACAGAGACACACTGACCATCACTGTGCCGGGACAGAGACACACTGACGATCACTGTCCCGTGACAGAGACACACTGAACATCACTGTCCTTGGACAGAGACACACTGACCATCACCGTCCCAGGACAGAGACACACTGACCATCACTGTCCCGGGACAAAGACACACTGACCATCCCTGTGCCGGGACAGAGACACACTGACCATCACTGTCCCGTGACAGAGACACACTGAACATCACTGTCCTTGGACAGAGACACACTGACCATCACTGTCCCGGGACAGAGACACACCGACCCACACTGTCTCGGGACAGAGACACACTGAACATCACTGTCTCGGGACAGAGACACACTGAACATCACTGTCTCGGGACAGAGATACACTGACCATCACTGTCCCGGGACAGGGGCACACTGACCATCACTGTCTCGGGACAGAGACACACTGACCATCACTGTCCTGGGAAAGAGACACACTGACCATCACTGTCCTGGGACAGAGACATACTGACCCGCACTGTCCCAGAACAGATACCCTGATCATCACTGTCCCAGGACAGAGATACACTGACCATCACTGTCCCAGAACAGATACACTGACCATCACTGTCCCAGGACAGAGATACACTGACCATCACTGTCCCAGGAAAAAGCCCACTGACCCGCACTGTCCCGGGACAGAGACGCACTGACCATCACTGTCCTGGGACAGAGACACACTGACCATCACTGTCCTGGGACAGGGGCACAATGACCATCACTGTCTCTGGACAGAGACACACTGACCATCACTGTCCTGGGACAGAGAGACACTGACCCGCACTGTCCCGGGACAGAGATACACTGACCATCCCTGTCCCAGGGCAGAGACACACTGACCATCACTGTCCTGGGACAGAGACGCACTGACCATCACTGTCCCGGCACAGCGACACACTGACCGTCACTGTCCTGGGACAGAAACACAAAGACCATCACTGTCTCAGGACAGAGACACACTGACCATCACTGTTCCGGGACAGACACACTGACCCGCACTGTCCCGGGACAGAGATACACTGACCGACACTGTCCCGGGACAGAGATGCACTGACCATCACTGTCCCGGGACAGAGACTCACTGACCATCACTGTCCCGGGACAGAGACACACTGACCATCACTCTCCCAGGACAAAACACACTGACCATCACTGTCCCAGGACAGACACACTGACCATTACTGTCCCGGGACAGAGACACACTGACCATCACTGTCCCGGGACAGAGACACACTGACCATCACTGTCCCGGGACAGAGACACGTTGACCATCACTTACCCAGGACAGAGATACACTGACCATCACTGCCCTGGGACAGAGACCACACTGACCATCACTGTCCCAGAACAGATACACTGACCATCACTGTCCCAGCACAGAGATACACTGACCATCACTGTCCCAGGACAAAGCCCACTGACCCACACTGTCCCGGAACTGAGACAGACTGACCAGCACTGTCCTGGGACAGACAGACCATCACTATCCCAGGACAGAGATGCACTGACCATCACTGTCCCGGGACAGAGACACACTGATCATCACTGTCCCGGGACAGGGGCACACTGACCATCACTGTCCAAGAACAGATACCCTGACCATCACTGTCCCAGGACAGAGATACACTGACCATCACTGTCCCAGAACAGATACACTGACCATCACTGTCCCAGGACAGAGATACACTGACCATCACTGTCCCAGGAAAAAGCCCACTGACCCGCACTGTCCCGGGACAGAGACGCACTGACCATCACTGTCCTGGGACAGAGTAACACTGACCATCACTGTCCTGGGACAGAGATACACTGACCATCACTGTCCCAGGAAAAAGCCCACTGACCCGCACTGTCCCGGGACAGAGACGCACTGACCATCACTGTCCTGGGACAGAGAGAGACACTGACCCGCACTGTCCCGGGACAGAGGTACACTGACCATCCCTGTCCCAGGGCAGAGACACACTGACCATCACTGTCCTGGGACAGAGACGCACTGACCATCACTGTCCCGGCACAGCGACACACTGCTCGTCACTGTCCTGGGATAGAAACACAAAGACCATCACTGTCTCAGGACAGAGACACACTGACCATCACTGTTCTGGGACAGACACACTGACCCGCACTGTCCCGGGACAGAGATACACTGACCGACACAGTCCCGGGACAGAGATGCACTGACCATCACTGTCCCAGGACAGAGACACACTGACGATCGCTGTCCTGGGACAGAGGCACACTGACCATCGCTGTCCTGGGACAGAGACGCACTGACCATCACTGTCCCAGGAGAGAGACACACTGACCATCACTGTCCCAGGACAGAGACACACTGACCATCACTGTCTCGGGACAGAGACACACTGACCATCACTGTCCCGGGGCAGAGACACACTGACCATCACTGTCTCGGGACAGAGACACACTGACCATCACTGTCCCGGGACAGAGACACACTGATCATCACTGTCCCGGGACAGAGACACACTGATCATCACTGTCCCGGGACAGAGACACAATGACCATCACTGTCCTTGGACAAACCCGACTGACTCGCATTGTGCCGGGAGAGAGGCACACTGACCACCACTGTCCTGGGACAGAGACACACTGACAATCACTGTCCTGGGACAGAGACATACTGACCATCACTGTCCTGGGACAGAGACACACTGACCATCTCTGTCCTGGGATAGAGACACACTGACCATCACTGTCCTGGGACAGAGACATACTGACCCGCACTGTCCTAGGACAGAGATACACTGACCATCATTGTCCAGGACAGACACACTGACCATCACTATCCCGGGACAGAGACACACTGACCATCACTGTCCCGGGACAGGGGCACACTGACCATCACTGTCCCGGGACAGAGACACACTGAACATCACTGTCCCGGGACAGAGACACACTGACCATCACTGTCTCGGGACAGAGACACACTGATCATCACTGTCCATGGACAGAGACACACTGACCATCACTGTCCCAGGACTGAGACACACTGGCCATCACTGTCCCAGGAAAAAGCCCACTGACCGCACTGTCCCGGGACAGAGACGCACTGACCATCACTGTCCTGGGACAGAGACACACTGACCATCACTGTCCTGGGACAGAAACACAATGACCATCACTGTCTCAGGACAGAGACACACTGACCTTCACTGTCCTGGGACAGAGAGTCACTGACCCGCACTGTCCCGGGACAGAGATACACTGACCATCCCTGTCCCAGGGCAGAGGCACACTGACCATCACTGTCCTGGGACAGAGACACACTGACCATCACTGTCCCAGGTCTGAGACACACTGGCCATCACTGTCCCAGGAAAAAGCCCACCGACCGCACTGTCCCGGGACAGAGACGCACTGACCATCACTGTCCTGGGACAGAGACTCACTGACCATCACTGTCCTGGGACAGAAACACAAAGACCATCACTGTCTCAGGACAGAGACACACAGACCATCACTGTTCCAGGACAGACACACTGACCCGCACTGTCCAAGGACAGAGATACACTGACCGACACTGTCCCGGGACAGAGATGCACTGACCATCACTGTCCCGGGACAGAGACACACTGACCATCACTCTCCCAGGACAAAACACACTGACCATCACTGTCCCAGGACAGAGACACACTGACCATCACTGTCCCAGGAGACAGACAAACTGACCATCAATGTCCTGGGACAAACCCGACCGACCCACACTGTCCCGGGACAGAGACGCACTGACCATCACTGTCCTGGGACAGAGACACACTGACCATCACTGTCCTGGGACAGAAACACAATGACCATCACTGTCTCAGGACAGAGACACACTGACCATCACTGTCCTGGGACAGAGAGAGACACTGACCCGCACTGTCCCGGGACAGAGATACACTGACCATCCCTGTCCCAGGGCAGAGACACACTGACCATCACTGTCACAAAGACCATCACTGTCTCAGGACAGAGACACACAGACCATCACTGTTCCAGGACAGACACACTGACCCGCACTGTCCAAGGACAGAGATACACTGACCGACACTGTCCCGGGACAGAGATGCACTGACCATCACTGTCCCGGGACAGAGACACACTGACCATCACTCTCCCAGGACAAAACACACTGACCATCACTGTCCCAGGACAGAGACACACTGACCATCACTGTCCCAGGAGACAGACAAACTGACCATCAATGTCCTGGGACAAACCCGACCGACCCACACTGTCCCGGGACAGAGACGCACTGACCATCACTGTCCTGGGACAGAGACACACTGACCATCACTGTCCTGGGACAGAAACACAATGACCATCACTGTCTCAGGACAGAGACACACTGACCATCACTGTCCTGGGACAGAGAGAGACACTGACCCGCACTGTCCCGGGACAGAGATACACTGACCATCCCTGTCCCAGGGCAGAGACACACTGACCATCACTGTCCTGGGACAGAGACGCACTGACCATCACTGTCCCGGCACAGCGACACACTGCCCGTCACTGTCCTGGGACAGAAACACAAAGACCATCACTGTCTCAGGACAGAGACACACTGACCATCACTGTTCCGGGACAGACAAACTGACCCGCACTGTCCCGGGACAGAGATACACTGACCAACACTGTCCCGGGACAGAGATGCACTGAACATCACTGTCCCAGGACAGAGACACACTGACGATCGCTGTCCTGGGACAGAGACACACTGACCATCACTGTCCCGGGACAGAGACACACTGACCATCACTGTCCCGGGGCAGAGACACACTGACCATCACTGTCTCGGGACAGAGACACACTGACCATCACTGTCCCGGGACAGAGACACACTGATCATCACTGTCCCGGGACAGAGACACACTGATCATCACTGTCCCGGGACAGAGACACAATGACCATCACTGTCCTTGGACAAACCCGACTGACTCGCATTGTGCCGGGAGAGAGGCACACTGACCACCACTGTCCTGGGACAGAGACACACTGACAATCACTGTCCTGGGACAGAGACATACTGACCATCACTGTCCTGGGACAGAGACACACTGACCATCTCTGTCCTGGGATAGAGACACACTGACCATCACTGTCCTGGGACAGAGACATACTGACCCGCACTGTCCTAGGACAGAGATACACTGACCACCACTGTCCCAGGACAGACACACTGACCATCACTGTCCTGGGACAGAGACATACTGACCCGCACTGTCCTAGGACAGAGATACACTGACCACCACTGTCCCAGGACAGACACACTGACCATCACTATCCCGGGACAGAGACACACTGACCATCACTGTCCCGGGACAGGGGCACACTGACCATCACTGTCCCGGGACAGAGACACACTGAACATCACTGTCCCGGGACAGAGACACACTGACCATCACTGTCTCGGGACAGAGACACACTGATCATCACTGTCCATGGACAGAGACACACTGACCATCACTGTCCCAGGACTGAGACACACTGGCCATCACTGTCCCAGGAAAAAGCCCACTGACCGCACTGTCCCGGGACAGAGACGCACTGACCATCACTGTCCTGGGACAGAGACACACTGACCATCACTGTCCTGGGACAGAAACACAATGACCATCACTGTCTCAGGACAGAGACACACTGACCTTCACTGTCCTGGGACAGAGAGACACTGACCCGCACTGTCCCGGGACAGAGATACACTGACCATCCCTGTCCCAGGACAGAGATACACTGACCATCACTGTCCCAGGAAAAAGCCCACTGACCCGCACTGTCCCGGGACAGAGACGCACTGACCATCACTGTCCTGGGACAGAGTAACACTGACCATCACTGTCCTGGGACAGAAACACAATGACCATCACTGTCTCAGGACAGAGACACACTGACCATCACTGTCCTGGGACAGAGAGAGACACTGACCCGCACTGTCCCGGGACAGAGATACACTGACCATTCCTGTCCCAGGGCAGAGACACACTGACCATCACTGTCCTGGGACAGAGACGCACTGACCATCACTGTCCCGGCACAGCGACACACTGCCCGTCACTGTCCTGGGACAGAAACACAAAGACCATCACTGTCTCAGGACAGAGACACACTGACCATCACTGTTCCGGGACAGACACACTGACCCGCACTGTCCCGGGACAGAGATACACTGACTGACACTGTCCCGGGACAGAGATGCACTGACCATCACTGTCCCGGGACAGAGACACAATGACCATCACTGTCCTTGGACAAACCCGACTGACTCGCATTGTGCCGGGAGAGAGGCACACTGACCACCACTGTCCTGGGACACAGACACACTGACAATCACTGTCCTGGGACAGAGACATACTGACCATCACTGTCCTGGGACAGAGACACACTGACCATCTCTGTCCTGGGATAGAGACACACTGACCATCACTGTCCTGGGACAGAGACATACTGACCCGCACTGTCCTAGGACAGAGATACACTGACCATCACTGTCCCAGGACAGACACACTGACCATCACTATCCCGGGACAGAGACACACTGACCATCACTGTCCCGGGACAGGGGCACACTGACCATCACTGTCCCGGGACAGAGACACACTGACCATCACTGTCTCGGGACAGAGACACACTGATCATCACTGTCCATGGACAGAGACACACTGACCATCACTGTCCCAGGACTGAGACACACTGGCCATCACTGTCCCAGGAAAAAGCCCACTGACCGCACTGTCCCGGGACAGAGACGCACTGGCCATCACTGTCCTGGGACAGAGACACACTGACCATCACTGTCCTGGGACAGAAACACAATGACCATCACTGTCTCAGGACAGAGACACACTGACCTTCACTGTCCTGGGACAGAGAGACACTGACCCGCACTGTCCCGGGACAGAGATACACTGACCATCCCTGTCCCAGGGCAGAGGCACACTGACCATCACTGTCCTGGGACAGAGACACACTGACCATCACTGTCCCAGGTCTGAGACACACTGGCCATCACTGTCCCAGGAAAAAGCCCACCGACCGCACTGTCCCGGGACAGAGACGCACTGACCATCACTGTACTGGGACAGAGACTCACTGACCATCACTGTCCTGGGACAGAAACACAAAGACCATCACTGTCTCAGGACAGAGACACACAGACCATCACTGTTCCAGGACAGACACAGTGACCCGCACTGTCCAAGGACAGAGATACACTGACCGACACTGTCCCGGGACAGAGATGCACTGACCATCACTGTCCCGGGACAGAGACACACTGACCATCACTCTCCCAGGACAAAACACACTGACCATCACTGTCCCAGGACAGAGACACACTGACCATCACTGTCCCAGGAGACAGACAAACTGACCATCAATGTCCTGGGACAAACCCGACCGACCCACACTGTCCTGGGACAGAGACGCACTGACCATCACTGTCCTGGGACAGAGACACACTGACCATCACTGTCCTGGGACAGAAACACAATGACCATCACTGTCTCAGGACAGAGACACACTGACCATCACTGTCCTGGGACAGAGAGAGACACTGACCCGCACTGTCCCGGGACAGAGATACACTGACCATTCCTGTCCCAGGGCAGAGACACACTGACCATCACTGTCCTGGGACAGAGACGCACTGACCATCACTGTCCCGGCACAGCGACACACTGCCCGTCACTGTCCTGGGACAGAAACACAAAGACCATCACTGTCTCAGGACAGAGACACACTGACCATCACTGTTCCGGGACAGACACACTGACCCGCACTGTCCCGGGACAGAGATACACTGACCAACACTGTCCTGGGACAGAGATGCACTGACCATCACTGTCCCAGGACAGAGACACACTGACGATCGCTGTCCTGGGACAGAGACACACTGACCATCGCTGTACCGGGACAGAGACACACTGACCATCACTGTCTCAGGACAGAAACACACTGACCATCACTGTCCCGGGACAGATACACTGACCATCACAGTCCTGGAACAGAGACACACTGACCATCACTGTATTGGGACAGAGACACACTGACCATCACTGTCCCGGGACAGAGACACACTGACCATCACTGTCCCGGGACAGAGACACACTGACCCGCAGTGTCCCGGGACAGAGACACACTGACCATCACTATCTCGGGAGAGCGCCACACTGACCATCGCTGTCCCGGGACAGAGACACACTGATCATCACTGTCCCGGGACAGGGGCACACTGACCATCACTGTCCCGGGACAGAGACACACTGAACATCACTGTCCCGGGACAGAGACACACTGACCATCACTGTCCCGGGACAGGGGGACACTGACCATCACTGTCCCAGGACTGCGACACACTGGCCATCACTGTCCCAGGAAAAAGCCCACTGACCGCACTGTCCCGGGACAGAGACGCACTGACCATCACTGTCCTGGGACAGGGACACACTGACCATCACTGTCCTGGGACAGAAACACAATGACCATCACTGTCTCAGGACAGAGACACACTGACCTTCACTGTCCTGGGACAGAGTGACACTGACCCGCAATGTCCCGGTACAGAGATACACTGACCATCCCTGTCCCAGGGCAGAGGCACACTGACCATCACTGTCCTGGGACAGAGACACACTGACCATCACTGTCCCAGGACTGAGACACACTGGCCATCACTGTCCCAGGAAAAAGCCCACTGACCGCACTGTCCCGGGACAGAGACACACTGACCATCACTGTCCCAGGACAGAGACACACTGACGATCGCTGTCCTGGGACAGAGACACACTGACCATCACTGTCCCGGGACAGAGACACACTGACCATCACTGTCCCGGGGCAGAGACACACTGACCATCACTGTCTCGGGACAGAGACACACTGACCATCACTGTCCCGGGACAGAGACACACTGATCATCACTGTCCCGGGACAGAGACACACTGATCATCACTGTCCCGGGACAGAGACACAATGACCATCACTGTCCTTGGACAAACCCGACTGACTCGCATTGTGCCGGGAGAGAGGCACACTGACCACCACTGTCCTGGGACAGAGACACACTGACAATCACTGTCCTGGGACAGAGACATACTGACCATCACTGTCCTGGGACAGAGACATACTGACCATCTCTGTCCTGGGATAGAGACACACTGACCATCACTGTCCTGGGACAGAGACATACTGACCCGCACTGTCCTAGGACAGAGATACACTGACCATCACTGTCCAGGACAGACACACTGACCATCACTATCCCGGGACAGAGACACACTGACTATCACTGTCCCGGGACAGGGGCACACTGACCATCACTGTCCCGGGACAGAGACACACTGAACATCAGTGTCCCGGGACAGAGACACACTGACCATCACTGTCTCGGGACAGAGACACACTGATCATCACTGTCCATGGACAGAGACACACTGACCATCACTGTCCCAGGACTGAGACACACTGGCCATCACTGTCCCAGGAAAAAGCCCACTGACCGCACTGTCCCGGGACAGAGACGCACTGACCATCACTGTCCTGGGACAGAAACACAATGACCATCACTGTCTCAGGACAGAGACAGACTGACCTTCACTGTCCTGGGACAGAGAGACACTGACCCGCACTGTCCCGGGACAGAGATACACTGACCATCCCTGTCCCAGGGCAGAGATACACTGACCATCACTGTCCCAGGAAAAAGCCCACTGACCCGCACTGTCCCGGGACAGAGACGCACTGACCATCACTGTCCTGGGACAGAGTAACACTGACCATCACTGTCCTGGGACAGAAACACAATGACCATCACTGTCTCAGGACAGAGACACACTGACCATCACTGTCCTGGGACAGAGAGAGACACTGACCCGCACTGTCCCGGGACAGAGATACACTGACCATTCCTGTCCCAGGGCAGAGACACACTGACCATCACTGTCCTGGGACAGAGACGCACTGACCATCACTGTCCCGGCACAGCGACACACTGCCCGTCACTGTCCTGGGACAGAAACACAAAGACCATCACTGTCTCAGGACAGAGACACACTGACCATCACTGTTCCGGGACAGACACACTGACCCGCACTGTCCCGGGACAGAGATACACTGACCGACACTGTCCCGGGACAGAGATGCACTGACCATCACTGTCCCGGGACAGAGACACAATGACCATCACTGTCCTTGGACAAACCCGACTGACTCGCATTGTGCCGGGAGAGAGGCACACTGACCACCACTGTCCTGGGACAGAGACACACTGACAATCACTGTCCTGGGACAGAGACATACTGACCATCACTGTCCTGGGACAGAGACACACTGACCATCTCTGTCCTGGGATAGAGACACACTGACCATCACTGTTCTGGGACAGAGACATACTGACCCGCACTGTCCTAGGACAGAGATACACTGACCATCACTGTCCCAGGACAGACACACTGACCATCACTATCCCGGGACAGAGACACACTGACCATCACTGTCCCGGGACAGGGGCACACTGACCATCACTGTCCCGGGACAGAGACACACTGAACATCACTGTCCCGGGACAGAGACACACTGACCATCACTGTCTCGGGACAGAGACACACTGATCATCACTGTCCATGGACAGAGACACACTGACCATCACTGTCCCAGGACTGAGACACACTGGCCATCACTGTCCCAGGAAAAAGCCCACTGACTGCACTGTCCCGGGACAGAGACGCACTGACCATCACTGTCCTGGGACAGAGACACACTGACCATCACTGTCCTGGGACAGAAACACAATGACCATCACTGTCTCAGGACAGAGACACACTGACCTTCACTGTCCAGGGACAGAGAGACACTGACCCGCACTGTCCCGGGACAGAGATACACTGACCATCCCTGTCCCAGGGCAGAGGCACACTGACCATCACTGTCCTGGGACAGAGACAAACTGACCACGCTGTCCTGGGACAGAGACACACTGACCATCACTGTCCTGGGACAGAGACACACAGACCATCACTGTCCTGGGACAGAGACACACTGACCATCACTGTCCTAGGACAGAGACACACTGAACGTCACTGTCTTGGGACAGAGACACAAGGACCATCAATTTCCGGGACAGTGACACACTGACCATCACTCTCTCGGGACAGACACAGTGACCATCACTGTCCTGGGACGAAGACACAGGGAGCATCACTGTCCCGGGACAGAGACACACTGAACATCACTGTCCCAGGACAGAGACACACTGACCATCACTGTCCCGGGACAGAGACACACTGAACATCACGATCCTGGGACGGAGAGACACTGACCATCACTGTCCCAGGACAGAGACCCACTGACCAGCACTGTCCTGGGACAGAGACACACTGACCATCACTGTCTCAGGACAGAGACACATTGACCATCACTGTCCATGGACAGAGACACACTGACCATCACTGTCCAGGGACAGAGACACACTGACCATCACTGTCCCGAGGCAGAGATGCACTGACCATCACTGTCCTGGGACAGAGACACACTGACCATCACTGTCCCGGGACAGTGGCACACTGACCATCACTGTCTCGGGACAGAGACACACTGCCCATCACTGTCCTGGGTCAAACACGACTGACCCGCAGTGTCCCTGGAGGGAGACACACTGACCATCACTGTCCCAGGACAGACACACTGACCATCACTGTTCCGGGACCGAAACACAGCGATCAACAATGTCCCGGAATAGAGACACACTGACCATCACTGTCCCGTGATAGAGACAGACTGACCATCACAGTCTCGGGACAGAGACACACTGACCATCACTGTCCCAGGACAGAGAGGCACTGACCATCACTGTCCCGGGACAGAGACACACTGAACATCACTGTCCGGGGACAGAGACACACTGACCATCACTGTCCCAGGACAGAGACACACTGACCATCACTGTCCGGGACAGAGACACACTGACCATCACTGTCCCAGGACAGAGACACACTGACCATCACTGTCCTGGGACAGACACACTGAACATCACTGTCCCAGGACAGAGACACACTGACCATCACTGTCCCGGGACAGAAACCCACTGACCATCACTGTCCTGGGACAGAGACACACTGAACATCACTGTCCCAGGACAGAGACACACTGACCATCACAGTCCTGGAACAGAGACACACTGACCATCACTGTCTCAGGACAGAGATACACTGACCATCACTGTGCTGGCACAGAGACACACTGACCATCACTGTCCCGGGACGGAGGCACACTGACCATCACTGTCCCGGGACGGAGGCACACTGACCATCACTGTCCCGGGACGGAGACACAATGACCATCACTGTCCCAGGACGGAGGCACACTGACCATCACTGTCCCGGGACGGAGACACAATGACCATCACACTCCCGGGACGGAGGCACACTGACCATCACTGTCCCAGAACAGATACACTGATCATCGCTGTCCCGTGATAGAGACACACTGACCATCAATATCTGGGGACAGAGGCGCACTGACCATCACAGTCCCGGGACAGAGACGCACCGACCATCACTGTCCCGGTACAGATACACTGATCATGACTGTCCCAGGACAAAGCCCAACGACCCGCACTGTCCTAGAACAGAGACACACTGACTCGCACTGTCCTGGGACAGACAGACAGACCATCACTGTCTCGGGACAGAGACACACTGACCATCACTGTCCTGGGACAGAGACACACTGACCATCACTGTCCCGGGACAGAGACACACTGAACATCACTGTCCCAGGACAGAGACACACTGACCATCACAGTCCTGGAACAGAGACACACTGACCATCACTGTCTCAGGGCAGAGATACACTGACCATCACTGTATTGGGACAGAGACACACTGACCATCACCGTCCCAGGACAGAAATACACTGACCATCACTGTCCCAGGACAGAGACACACTGACCATCACTGTCCCAGGACAGAGACACACTGACCATCACTGTCCTGGGACAGAGACAAACTGACCACGCTGTCCTGGGACAGAGACACACTGACCATCACTGTCCTGGGACAGAGACACACAGACCATCACTGTCCTGGGACAGAGACACACTGACCATCTCTGTCCTAGGACAGAGACACACTGAACATCACTGTCTTGGGACAGAGACACAAGGACCATCAATTTCCGGGACAGTGACACACTGACCATCACTCTCTCGGGACAGACACAGTGACCATCACTGTCCTGGGACGAAGACACAGGGAGCATCACTGTCCCGGGACAGAGACACACTGAACATCACTGTCCCAGGACAGAGACACACTGACCATCACTGTCCCGGGACAGAGACACACTGAACATCACGATCCTGGGACGGAGAGACACTGACCATCACTGTCCCAGGACAGAGACCCACTGACCATCACTGTCCTGGGACAGAGACACACTGACCATCACTGTCTCAGGACAGAGACACATTGACCATCACTGTCCATGGACAGAGACACACTGACCATCACTGTCCTGGGACAGAGACACACTGACCATCACTGTCCCGAGACAGAGATGCACTGACCATCACTGTCCTGGGACAGAGACACACTGACCATCACTGTCCCGGGACAGTGGCACACTGACCATCACTGTCTCGGGACAGAGACACACTGCCCATCACTGTCCTGGGTCAAACACGACTGACCCGCAGTGTCCCTGGAGGGAGACACACTGACCATCACTGTCCCAGGACAGACACACTGACCATCACTGTTCCGGGACCGAAACACAGCGATCAACAATGTCCCGGAATAGAGACACACTGACCATCACTGTCCCGTGATAGAGACAGACTGACCATCACAGTCTCGGGACAGAGACACACTGACCATCACTGTCCCAGGACAGAGAGGCACTGACCATCACTGTCCCGGGACAGAGACACACTGAACATCACTGTCCGGGGACAGAGACACACTGACCATCACTGTCCCAGGGCAGAGACACACTGACCATCACTGTCCGGGACAGAGACACACTGACCATCACTGTCCCAGGACAGAGACCCACTGACCATCACTGTCCTGGGACAGAGACACACTGAACATCACTGTCCCAGGACAGAGACACACTGACCATCACTGTCCCGGGACAGAAACCCACTGACCATCACTGTCCTGGGACAGAGACACACTGAACATCACTGTCCCAGGACAGAGACACACTGACCATCACAGTCCTGGAACAGAGACACACTGACCATCACTGTCTCAGGACAGAGATACACTGACCATCACTGTGCTGGCACAGAGACACACTGACCATCACTGTCCCGGGACGGAGGCACACTGACCATCACTGTCCCGGGACGGAGGCGCACTGACCATCACTGTCCCGGGACGGAGACACAATGACCATCACTGTCCAGGACGGAGGCACACTGACCATCACTGTGCTGGCACAGAGACACACTGACCATCACTGTCCCGGGACGGAGGCACACTGACCATCACTGTCCCGGGACGGAGACACAATGACCATCACTGTCCCAGGACGGAGGCACACTGACCATCACTGTCCCGGGACGGAGACACAATGACCATCACACTCCCGGGACGGAGGCACACTGACCATCACTGTCCCAGAACAGATACACTGATCATCGCTGTCCCGTGATAGAGACACACTGACCATCAATATCTGGGGACAGAGGCGCACTGACCATCACAGTCCCGGGACAGAGACGCACCGACCATCACTGTCCCGGTACAGATACACTGATCATGACTGTCCCAGGACAAAGCCCAACGACCCGCACTGTCCTAGAACAGAGACACACTGACTCGCACTGTCCTGGGACAGACAGACAGACCATCACTGTCTCGGGACAGAGACACACTGACCATCACTGTCCTGGGACAGAGACACACTGACCATCACTGTCCCGGGACAGAGACACACTGAACATCACTGTCCCAGGACAGAGACACACTGACCATCACAGTCCTGGAACAGAGACACACTGACCATCACTGTCTCAGGACAGAGATACACTGACCATCACTGTATTGGGACAGAGACACACTGACCATCACCGTCCCAGGACAGAAATACACTGACCATCACTGTCCCAGGACAGAGACACACTGACCATCACTGTCCCAGGACAGAGACACACTGACCATCACTGTGCTGGCACAGAGACACACTGACCATCACTGTCCCGGGACGGAGGCACACTGACCATCACTGTCCCGGGACGGAGGCACACTGACCATCACTGTCCCGGGACGGAGACACAATGACCATCACTGTCCCGGGATGGAGGCACACTGACCATCACTGTCCCGGGACGGAGACACAATGACCATCACTGTCCCAGGACGGAGGCACACTGACCATCACTGTCCCGGGACGGAGACACAATGACCATCACTCTCCCGGGACGGAGGCACACTGACCATCACTGTCCCGGAACAGATACACTGATCATCGCTGTCCCGTGATAGAGACACACTGACCATCAATATCTGGGGACAGAGGCGCACTGACCATCACAGTCCTGGGACAGAGACGCAGCGACCATCACTGTCCCGGTACAGATACACTGATCATGACTGTCCCAGGACAAAGCCCAACGACCCGCACTGTCCTACAACAGAGACACACTGACTCGCACTGTCCTGGGACAGACAGACAGACCATCACTGTCTCGGGACAGAGACACACTGACCATCAATGTCCCGGGACAGAGACACACTGACCATCACCGTCCCGTGATAGAGACACACTGACCATCAATATCCGGGAACAGAGGCGCACTGACCATCAATGTCCCGGGACAGAGATACACTGACCATCAATGTTCCGGGACAGCGACATACTGACCATCACTGTCCTGGGACAGAAACACACTGACCATCACAGTCTCGGGACAGAAATACACTGACCATCACATTCCTGGGACAGAGACACACTGACCATCACTGTCCCGGGACAGAGACGCACTGACCATCACAGTCCTCGGACAGAGACGCACCGACGATCACTGTCCCCAGGATAGAGTCACACTGACCATCACTGTCCCGGGACAGAGACACACTGACCCGCACTGTCCCGGGACAGGGGCACACTGACCATCACTGTCGCGGGATAGAGACATACTGACCATCACTGTCCTGGGACAGAAACACACTGACCATCACTGTCTCGGGACAGAGATACACGGACCATCACAGTCCTGGGACAGAAACACACTGACCAGCACTGTTCTGGGACAGAATGACACTGACCATCACTGCTTCAGGACAGAGACACACTGACCATCACTGTCCCGGGACAGAGACACACTGACCCGCACTGTCCCGGGACAGAGACACACTGAACATCACTGTCCCGGGACAGAGACACGAAGACCATCACTGTCCTGGGACAAACCCGACTGACTCGCATTGTGCCGGGAGAGAGGCACACTGACCATCGCTGTCCTGGGACAGAGACAAACTGACCACGCTGTCCTGGGACAGAGACACACTGACCATCACTGTCCTGGGACAGAGACACACAGACCATCACTGTCCTGGGACAGAGACACACTGACCATCACTGTCCTAGGACAGAGACACACTGAACATCACTGTCTTGGGACAGAGACACAAGGACCATCAATTTCCGGGACAGAGACACACTGACCATCACTCTCTCGGGACAGACACAGTGACCATCACTGTCCTGGGACGAAGACACAGGGAGCACCACTGTCCCGGGACAGAGACACACTGAACATCACTGTCCCAGGACAGAGACACACTGACCATCACTGTCCCGGGACAGAGACACACTGAACATCACTATCCTGGGACGGAGACACACTGACCATCACTGTCCCAGGACAGAGACCCACTGACCATCACTGTCCTGGGACAGAGACACACTGAACATCACTGTCTCAGGACAGAGACACATTGACCACCACTGTCCATGGACAGAGACACACTGACCATCACTGTCCTGGGACAGAGACACACTGACCATCACTGTCCCGAGACAGAGATGCACTGACCATCACTGTCCTGGGACAGAGACACACTGACCATCACTGTCCCGGGACAGTGGCACACTGACCATCACTGTCTCGGGACAGGGACACACTGCCCATCACTGTCCTGGGTCAAACACGACTGACCCGCAGTGTCCCTGGAGGGAGACACACTGACCATCACTGTCCTGGGACAAACCCGACTGACTCGCATTGTGCAGGGAGAGAGGTACACTGACCATCACTGTCCTGGGACAGAGACACACTGACCATCACTGTCCTGGGACAGAGGCATACTGACCCGCAATGTCCTAGGACAGAGACACACTGACCATCACTGTCCCAGGACAGACACACTGACCATCACTGTTCCGGGACCGAAACACAGTGACCAACAATGTCCCGGAATAGAGACACACTGACCATCGCTGTCCCGTGATAGAGACACACTGACCATCACTGTCCCTGGACAGAGAGGCACTGACCATCACTGTCCCAGGACAGAGACACACTGACCATCACTGTCCGGGGACAGAGACACAAGGACCATCACTGTCCCGGGACAGAGACACACTGACCATCAGTCTCCCGGGTCAGAGACGCACTGACCATCACTGTGCCGGGACAGAAACAGACTGACCATCACTGTCCCGGGACAGAGACACAGTGACCATCACTGTCCCGGGACAGAGCCACACAGATTATCACTGTCCTGGGACAGAGACTCACAGACCATCACTGTCCTGGGACAGAGACACACTGACCATCACTGTCCCGGGACAGAGACACACTGACTACCAGTGTCCCGGGACAGAGACAAACTGAACATCACTGCCCAGGGACAGAGACACACTGACCAGCATTGTCCTGGGACAGACAGACAGACCATCAATGTCCCGGGACACAGAAGCACTGACCATCACTGTCCCAGGACAGAGACACACTGACCGTCAGTATCCTGGGACAGCAACACACTGACTATCACTGTCTCGGGACAGAGACACACTGACCATCACTGTCCCGGGACAGAAACACACTGACCATCACTGTCCTTGGACAGAGACACACTGACCATCAATGTCCTGGGACAGAGACACACTGACCATCAATGTCCAGGGACAGAGACACACTGACTACCAGTATCCCGGGACAGAGACAAACTGACCATCACTGTGCCGGGACAGAGACACACTGACCATCACTGTCCCGGGACAGAGACACACTGATCTTCACTGTCCCAGGACAGAGACACACTGATCATCACTGTCCTTGGACAGAGACACACTGACCATCACTGTCCCAGGACAGAGACACACTGACCATCACTGTCCCGGGACAGAGACACAATGACCATCACTGTCCCGGAATAGAGACACACTGACCATCACTGTCCCGTGATAGAGACAGACTTACCATCACTGTCTCGGGACAGAGACACACTGACCATCACTGTCCCAGGACAGAGAGGCACTGACCATCACTGTCCCAGGGCAGAGACACACTGACCATCACTGTCCGGGGACAGAGACACACTGACCATCACTGTCCCAGGACAGAGACACACTGACCATCACTGTCCGGGGACAGAGACACACTGAAAATCACTGTCTTGGGACAGACACAGTGACCATCACTGTCCGGGGACAGAGACACACTGACCATCACTGTCCCGGGACAGAGACACACAGATTATCACTGTCCTGGGACAGAGACTCACAGACCATCACTGTCCCGGGACAGAGACCCACTGACCATCACTGTCGTGGGACAGAGACACACTGACCATCACTGTCCCGGGACAGAGACACACTGACCATCACTGTCCCAGGGCAAAAGACACTGACCTTCACTGTCCCGGGACAGACACACTGACCATCACTGTCCCGGGACAGAGACACACTGACCATCACTGTCCCAGGACAGAGACACATTGACCATCACTTTCCCAGGACAAGAATACACTTAACATCACTGCCCAGGGACAGAGACACACTGACCAGCATTGTCCTGGGACAGACAGACAGACCATCAATGTCCCGGGACACAGAAGCACTGACCATCACTGTCCCAGGACAGAGACACACTGACCGTCACTATCCTGGGACAGCAACACACTGACTATCACTGTCTCGGGACAGAGACACACTGACCATCACTGTCCCGGGACAGAAACACACTGACCATCACTGTCCTGGGACAGAGACACACTGACCATCACTGTCCTGGGACAGAGACACACTGACCATCACTGTCCCGGGACAGAGACACACTGACTACCAGTGTCCCGGGACAGAGACAAACTGACCATCACTGTGCCGGGACAGAGACACACTGACCATCACTGTCCCGGGACAGAGACACACTGATCTTCACTGTCCCAGGACAGAGACACACTGACCATCACTGTCCTTGGACAGAGACACACTGACCATCACTGTCCCAGGACAGAGACACACTGACCATCACTGTCCCGGGACAGAGACACACTGACTACCAGTGTCCCGGGACAGAGACAAACTGACCATCACTGTGCCGGGACAGAGACACACTGACCATCACTGTCCCGGGACAGATACACACTGATCTTCACTGTCCCAGGACAGAGACACACTGACCATCACTGTCCTTGGACAGAGACACACTGACCATCACTGTCCCAGGACAGAGACACACTGACCATCGCTCTCCTGGAACAGAGACACACTGACCATCACTGTCCCGGGACAGTGGCACACTGACCATCACTGTCTCAGGACAGAGACACACTGACCATCACTGTCCTGGGACAGAGCCACACTGACCATCGCTCTCCTGGAACAGAGACACACTGACCATCACTGTCCCGGGACAGAGGCACACTGACCATCACTGTCCCAATACAGAGACACACTGACCATCACTGTCCTGGACAAACCCGACTGACCGGCACTGTCCCGGTACAGAGACTCACTAACCATCACTGTCCTGGGACAAACCCGACTGACTCGCATTGTGCCGGGAGAGAGGCACACTGACCACCACTGTCCTGGGACAGAGACACACTGACCATCACTGTCCTGGGACAGAAACACAATGACCATCACTGTCCTGGATCAGAGACACACTGACCATCACTGTCCTGGGACAGAGACATACTGACCCGTACTGTCCTAGAACACAGACACACTGACTATCACTGTCCCGGGACAGACACACTGACCATCACTGTCCCGGGACAGAGACACAGTGACCAACACTGTCCGGGGACAGAGACACACTGACCATCACTGTCCGGGGACAGAGACACACTGACCGGGGACAGAGACACACTGACCATCACTGTCCCAGGACAGAGACACACTGACCATCACTGTCCGGGGACAGAGACACACTGACCATCACTGTCCCAGGACAGAGACACACTGACCATCACTGTCCGGGGACAGAGACACACTGGAAATCACTGTCTTGGGACAGACACAGTGACCATCACTGTCCAGGCACAGAGACACAAGGACCATCACTATCCCGGGACAGAGACACACAGATTATCACTGTCCAGGGAGAGAGACTCACAGACCATCACTGTCCCGGAATAGAGACACACTGACCATCACTGTCCCGTGATAGAGACAGACTTACCATCACTGTCTCGGGACAGAGACACACTGACCATCACTGTCCCAGGACAGAGAGGCACTGACCATCACTGTCCCAGGACAGAGACACACTGACCATCACTGTCCGGGGACAGAGACACACTGACCATCACTGTCCCAGGACAGAGACACACTGACCATCACTGTCCGGGGACAGAGACACACTGAAAATCACTGTCTTGGGACAGACACAGTGACCATCACTGTCCGGGGACAGAGACACAAGGACCATCACTGTCCCGGGACATAGACACACAGACCATCAGTCTCCCGGGTCAGAGACACACTGACCATCACTGTGCCGGGACAGAAACAGACTGACCATCACTGTCCCGGGACAGAGACACAGTGACCATCACTGTCCCGGGACAGAGACACACAGATTATCACTGTCCTGGGACAGAGACTCACAGACCATCACTGTCCCGGGACAGAGACCCACTGACCATCACTGTCGTGGGACAGAGACACACTGACCATCACTGTCCCGGGACAGAGACACACTGACCATCACTGTCCCAGGGCAAAACACACTGACCTTCACTGTCCCGGGACAGACACACTGACCATCACTGTCCCGGGACAGAGACACACTGACCATCACTGTCCCAGGACAGAGACACATTGACCATCACTTTCCCAGGACAAGAATACACTTAACATCACTGCCCAGGGACAGAGACACACTGACCAGCATTGTCCTGGGACAGACAGACAGACCATCAATGTCCCGGGACACAGAAGCACTGACCATCACTGTCCCAGGACAGAGACACACTGACCGTCACTATCCTGGGACAGCAACACACTGACTATCACTGTCTCGGGACAGAGACACACTGACCATCACTGTCCCGGGACAGAAACACACTGACCATCACTGTCCTGGGACAGAGACACACTGACCATCACTGTCCTGGGACAGAGACACACTGACCATCACTGTCCCGGGACAGAGACACACTGACTACCAGTGTCCCGGGACAGAGACAAACTGACCATCACTGTGCCGGGACAGAGACACACTGACCATCACTGTCCCGGGACAGAGACACACTGATCTTCACTGTCCCAGGACAGAGACACACTGACCATCACTGTCCTTGGACAGAGACACACTGACCATCACTGTCCCAGGACAGAGACACACTGACCATCACTGTCCCGGGACAGAGACACACTGACTACCAGTGTCCCGGGACAGAGACAAACTGACCATCACTGTGCCGGGACAGAGACACACTGACCATCACTGTCCCGGGACAGATACACACTGATCTTCACTGTCCCAGGACAGAGACACACTGACCATCACTGTCCTTGGACAGAGACACACTGACCATCACTGTCCCAGGACAGAGACACACTGACCATCGCTCTCCTGGAACAGAGACACACTGACCATCACTGTCTCAGGACAGAGACACACTGACCATCACTGTCCTGGGACAGAGCCACACTGACCATCGCTCTCCTGGAACAGAGACACACTGACCATCACTGTCCCGGGACAGAGGCACACTGACCATCACTGTCCCAATACAGAGACACACTGACCATCACTGTCCTGGACAATCCCGACTGACCGGCACTGTCCCGGTACAGAGACTCACTAACCATCACTGTCCTGGGACAAACCCGACTGACTCGCACTGTCCCAGGACAGAGACACACTGACCATCGCTCTCCTGGAACAGTGGCACACTGACCATCACTGTCTCAGGACAGAGACACACTGACCATCACTGTCCTGGGACAGAGCCACACTGACCATCGCTCTCCTGGAACAGAGACACACTGACCATCACTGTCCCGGGACAGAGGCACACTGACCATCACTGTCCCAATACAGAGACACACTGACCATCACTGTCCTGGACAAACCCGACTGACCGGCACTGTCCCGGTACAGAGACTCACTAACCATCACTGTCCTGGGACAAACCTGACTGACTCGCATTGTGCCGGGAGAGAGGCACACTGACCACCACTGTCCTGGGACAGAGACACACTGACCATCACTGTCCTGGATCAGAGACACACTGACCATCACTGTCCTGGGACAGAGACATACTGACCCGTACTGTCCTAGAACACAGACACACTGACTATCACTGTCCCGGGACAGACACCCTGACCATCACTGTGCCGGGACAGAGACACACTGACCATCACTGTCCGGGGACAGAGACACACTGAAAATCACTGTCTTGGGACAGACACAGTGACCATCACTGTCCGGGGACAGAGACACAAGGACCATCACTGTCCCGGGACATAGACACACAGACCATCAGTCTCCCGGGTCAGAGACACACTGACCATCACTGTGCCGGGACAGAAACAGACTGACCATCACTGTCCCGGGACAGAGACACAGTGACCATCACTGTCCCGGGACAGAGACACACAGATTATCACTGTCCTGGGACAGAGACTCACAGACCATCACTGTCCCGGGACAGAGACCCACTGACCATCACTGTCGTGGGACAGAGACACACTGACCATCACTGTCCCGGGACAGAGACACACTGACCATCACTGTCCCAGGGCAAAACACACTGACCTTCACTGTCCCGGGACAGACACACTGACCATCACTGTCCCGGGACAGAGACACACTGACCATCACTGTCCCAGGACAGAGACACATTGACCATCACTTTCCCAGGACAAGAATACACTTAACATCACTGCCCAGGGACAGAGACACACTGACCAGCATTGTCCTGGGACAGACAGACAGACCATCAATGTCCCGGGACACAGAAGCACTGACCATCACTGTCCCAGGACAGAGACACACTGACCGTCACTATCCTGGGACAGCAACACACTGACTATCACTGTCTCGGGACAGAGACACACTGACCATCACTGTCCCGGGACAGAAACACACTGACCATCACTGTCCTGGGACAGAGACACACTGACCATCACTGTCCGGGGACAGAGACACAAGGACCATCACTGTCCCGGGACATAGACACACAGACCATCAGTCTCCCGGGTCAGAGACACACTGACCATCACTGTGCCGGGACAGAAACAGACTGACCATCACTGTCCCGGGACAGAGACACAGTGACCATCACTGTCCCGGGACAGAGACACACAGATTATCACTGTCCTGGGACAGAGACTCACAGACCATCACTGTCCCGGGACAGAGACCCACTGACCATCACTGTCGTGGGACAGAGACACACTGACCATCACTGTCCCGGGACAGAGACACACTGACCATCACTGTCCCAGGGCAAAACACACTGACCTTCACTGTCCCGGGACAGACACACTGACCATCACTGTCCCGGGACAGAGACACACTGACCATCACTGTCCCAGGACAGAGACACATTGACCATCACTTTCCCAGGACAAGAATACACTTAACATCACTGCCCAGGGACAGAGACACACTGACCAGCATTGTCCTGGGACAGACAGACAGACCATCAATGTCCCGGGACACAGAAGCACTGACCATCACTGTCCCAGGACAGAGACACACTGACCGTCACTATCCTGGGACAGCAACACACTGACTATCACTGTCTCGGGACAGAGACACACTGACCATCACTGTCCCGGGACAGAAACACACTGACCATCACTGTCCTGGGACAGAGACACACTGACCATCACTGTCCTGGGACAGAGACACACTGACCATCACTGTCGCGGGACAGAGACACACTGACTACCAGTGTCCCGGGACAGAGACAAACTGACCATCACTGTGCCGGGACAGAGACACACTGACCATCACTGTCCCGGGACAGAGACACACTGATCTTCACTGTCCCAGGACAGAGACACACTGACCATCACTGTCCTGGGACAGAGACACACTGACCATCACTGTCCCGGGACAGAGACACACTGACTACCAGTGTCCCGGGACAGAGACAAACTGACCATCACTGTGCCGGGACAGAGACACACTGACCATCACTGTCCCGGGACAGAGACACACTGATCTTCACTGTCCCAGGACAGAGACACACTGACCATCACTGTCCTTGGACAGAGACACACTGACCATCACTGTCCCAGGACAGAGACACACTGACCATCACTGTCCCGGGACAGAGACACACTGACTACCAGTGTCCCGGGACAGAGACAAACTGACCATCACTGTGCCGGGACAGAGACACACTGACCATCACTGTCCCGGGACAGATACACACTGATCTTCACTGTCCCAGGACAGAGACACACTGACCATCACTGTCCTTGGACAGAGACACACTGACCATCACTGTCCCAGGACAGAGACACACTGACCATCGCTCTCCTGGAACAGAGACACACTGACCATCACTGTCCCGGGACAGTGGCACACTGACCATCACTGTCTCAGGACAGAGACACACTGACCATCACTGTCCTGGGACAGAGCCACACTGACCATCGCTCTCCTGGAACAGAGACACACTGACCATCACTGTCCCGGGACAGAGGCACACTGACCATCACTGTCCCAATACAGAGACACACTGACCATCACTGTCCTGGACAAACCCGACTGACCGGCACTGTCCCGGTACAGAGACTCACTAACCATCACTGTCCTGGGACAAACCCGACTGACTCGCATTGTGCCGGGAGAGAGGCACACTGACCACCACTGTCCTGGGACAGAGACACACTGACCATCACTGTCCTGGGACAGAAACACAATGACCATCACTGTCCTGGATCAGAGACACACTGACCATCACTGTCCTGGGACAGAGACATACTGACCCGTACTGTCCTAGAACACAGACACACTGACTATCACTGTCCCGGGACAGACACACTGACCATCACTGTCCCGGGACAGAGACACAGTGACCAACACTGTCCGGGGACAGAGACACACTGACCATCACTGTCCGGGGACAGAGACACACTGACCGGGGACAGAGACACACTGACCATCACTGTCCCAGGACAGAGACACACTGACCATCACTGTCCGGGGACAGAGACACACTGACCATCACTGTCCCAGGACAGAGACACACTGACCATCACTGTCCGGGGACAGAGACACACTGGAAATCACTGTCTTGGGACAGACACAGTGACCATCACTGTCCAGGCACAGAGACACAAGGACCATCACTATCCCGGGACAGAGACACACAGATTATCACTGTCCAGGGAGAGAGACTCACAGACCATCACTGTCCCGGAATAGAGACACACTGACCATCACTGTCCCGTGATAGAGACAGACTTACCATCACTGTCTCGGGACAGAGACACACTGACCATCACTGTCCCAGGACAGAGAGGCACTGACCATCACTGTCCCAGGACAGAGACACACTGACCATCACTGTCCGGGGACAGAGACACACTGACCATCACTGTCCCAGGACAGAGACACACTGACCATCACTGTCCGGGGACAGAGACACACTGAAAATCACTGTCTTGGGACAGACACAGTGACCATCACTGTCCGGGGACAGAGACACAAGGACCATCACTGTCCCGGGACATAGACACACAGACCATCAGTCTCCCGGGTCAGAGACACACTGACCATCACTGTGCCGGGACAGAAACAGACTGACCATCACTGTCCCGGGACAGAGACACAGTGACCATCACTGTCCCGGGACAGAGACACACAGATTATCACTGTCCTGGGACAGAGACTCACAGACCATCACTGTCCCGGGACAGAGACCCACTGACCATCACTGTCGTGGGACAGAGACACACTGACCATCACTGTCCCGGGACAGAGACACACTGACCATCACTGTCCCAGGGCAAAACACACTGACCTTCACTGTCCCGGGACAGACACACTGACCATCACTGTCCCGGGACAGAGACACACTGACCATCACTGTCCCAGGACAGAGACACATTGACCATCACTTTCCCAGGACAAGAATACACTTAACATCACTGCCCAGGGACAGAGACACACTGACCAGCATTGTCCTGGGACAGACAGACAGACCATCAATGTCCCGGGACACAGAAGCACTGACCATCACTGTCCCAGGACAGAGACACACTGACCGTCACTATCCTGGGACAGCAACACACTGACTATCACTGTCTCGGGACAGAGACACACTGACCATCACTGTCCCGGGACAGAAACACACTGACCATCACTGTCCTGGGACAGAGACACACTGACCATCACTGTCCTGGGACAGAGACACACTGACCATCACTGTCCCGGGACAGAGACACACTGACTACCAGTGTCCCGGGACAGAGACAAACTGACCATCACTGTGCCGGGACAGAGACACACTGACCATCACTGTCCCGGGACAGAGACACACTGATCTTCACTGTCCCAGGACAGAGACACACTGACCATCACTGTCCTTGGACAGAGACACACTGACCATCACTGTCCCAGGACAGAGACACACTGACCATCACTGTCCCGGGACAGAGACACACTGACTACCAGTGTCCCGGGACAGAGACAAACTGACCATCACTGTGCCGGGACAGAGACACACTGACCATCACTGTCCCGGGACAGATACACACTGATCTTCACTGTCCCAGGACAGAGACACACTGACCATCACTGTCCTTGGACAGAGACACACTGACCATCACTGTCCCAGGACAGAGACACACTGACCATCGCTCTCCTGGAACAGAGACACACTGACCATCACTGTCTCAGGACAGAGACACACTGACCATCACTGTCCTGGGACAGAGCCACACTGACCATCGCTCTCCTGGAACAGAGACACACTGACCATCACTGTCCCGGGACAGAGGCACACTGACCATCACTGTCCCAATACAGAGACACACTGACCATCACTGTCCTGGACAATCCCGACTGACCGGCACTGTCCCGGTACAGAGACTCACTAACCATCACTGTCCTGGGACAAACCCGACTGACTCGCACTGTCCCAGGACAGAGACACACTGACCATCGCTCTCCTGGAACAGTGGCACACTGACCATCACTGTCTCAGGACAGAGACACACTGACCATCACTGTCCTGGGACAGAGCCACACTGACCATCGCTCTCCTGGAACAGAGACACACTGACCATCACTGTCCCGGGACAGAGGCACACTGACCATCACTGTCCCAATACAGAGACACACTGACCATCACTGTCCTGGACAAACCCGACTGACCGGCACTGTCCCGGTACAGAGACTCACTAACCATCACTGTCCTGGGACAAACCTGACTGACTCGCATTGTGCCGGGAGAGAGGCACACTGACCACCACTGTCCTGGGACAGAGACACACTGACCATCACTGTCCTGGATCAGAGACACACTGACCATCACTGTCCTGGGACAGAGACATACTGACCCGTACTGTCCTAGAACACAGACACACTGACTATCACTGTCCCGGGACAGACACCCTGACCATCACTGTGCCGGGACAGAGACACACTGACCATCACTGTCCGGGGACAGAGACACACTGAAAATCACTGTCTTGGGACAGACACAGTGACCATCACTGTCCGGGGACAGAGACACAAGGACCATCACTGTCCCGGGACATAGACACACAGACCATCAGTCTCCCGGGTCAGAGACACACTGACCATCACTGTGCCGGGACAGAAACAGACTGACCATCACTGTCCCGGGACAGAGACACAGTGACCATCACTGTCCCGGGACAGAGACACACAGATTATCACTGTCCTGGGACAGAGACTCACAGACCATCACTGTCCCGGGACAGAGACCCACTGACCATCACTGTCGTGGGACAGAGACACACTGACCATCACTGTCCCGGGACAGAGACACACTGACCATCACTGTCCCAGGGCAAAACACACTGACCTTCACTGTCCCGGGACAGACACACTGACCATCACTGTCCCGGGACAGAGACACACTGACCATCACTGTCCCAGGACAGAGACACATTGACCATCACTTTCCCAGGACAAGAATACACTTAACATCACTGCCCAGGGACAGAGACACACTGACCAGCATTGTCCTGGGACAGACAGACAGACCATCAATGTCCCGGGACACAGAAGCACTGACCATCACTGTCCCAGGACAGAGACACACTGACCGTCACTATCCTGGGACAGCAACACACTGACTATCACTGTCTCGGGACAGAGACACACTGACCATCACTGTCCCGGGACAGAAACACACTGACCATCACTGTCCTGGGACAGAGACACACTGACCATCACTGTCCGGGGACAGAGACACAAGGACCATCACTGTCCCGGGACATAGACACACAGACCATCAGTCTCCCGGGTCAGAGACACACTGACCATCACTGTGCCGGGACAGAAACAGACTGACCATCACTGTCCCGGGACAGAGACACAGTGACCATCACTGTCCCGGGACAGAGACACACAGATTATCACTGTCCTGGGACAGAGACTCACAGACCATCACTGTCCCGGGACAGAGACCCACTGACCATCACTGTCGTGGGACAGAGACACACTGACCATCACTGTCCCGGGACAGAGACACACTGACCATCACTGTCCCAGGGCAAAACACACTGACCTTCACTGTCCCGGGACAGACACACTGACCATCACTGTCCCGGGACAGAGACACACTGACCATCACTGTCCCAGGACAGAGACACATTGACCATCACTTTCCCAGGACAAGAATACACTTAACATCACTGCCCAGGGACAGAGACACACTGACCAGCATTGTCCTGGGACAGACAGACAGACCATCAATGTCCCGGGACACAGAAGCACTGACCATCACTGTCCCAGGACAGAGACACACTGACCGTCACTATCCTGGGACAGCAACACACTGACTATCACTGTCTCGGGACAGAGACACACTGACCATCACTGTCCCGGGACAGAAACACACTGACCATCACTGTCCTGGGACAGAGACACACTGACCATCACTGTCCTGGGACAGAGACACACTGACCATCACTGTCCCGGGACAGAGACACACTGACTACCAGTGTCCCGGGACAGAGACAAACTGACCATCACTGTGCCGGGACAGAGACACACTGACCATCACTGTCCCGGGACAGAGACACACTGATCTTCACTGTCCCAGGACAGAGACACACTGACCATCACTGTCCTTGGACAGAGACACACTGACCATCACTGTCCCAGGACAGAGACACACTGACCATCACTGTCCCGGGACAGAGACACACTGACTACCAGTGTCCCGGGACAGAGACAAACTGACCATCACTGTGCCGGGACAGAGACACACTGACCATCACTGTCCCGGGACAGAGACACACTGATCTTCACTGTCCCAGGACAGAGACACACTGACCATCACTGTCCTTGGACAGAGACACACTGAACATCACTGTCCCAGGACAGAGACACACTGACCATCGCTCTCCTGGAACAGAGACACACTGACCATCACTGTCCCGGGACAGTGGCACACTGACCATCACTGTCTCAGGACAGAGACACACTGACCATCACTGTCCTGGGACAGAGCCACACTGACCATCGCTCTCCTGGAACAGAGACACACTGACCATCACTGTCCCGGGACAGAGGCACACTGACCATCACTGTCCCGGGACAGAGGCACACTGACCATCACTGTCCCAATACAGAGACACACTGACCATCACTGTCCTGGACAAACCCGACTGACCGGCACTGTCCCGGTAGAGAGACTCACTAACCATCACTGTCCTGGGACAAACCCGACTGACTCGCATTGTGCCGGGAGAGAGGCACACTGACCACCACTGTCCTGGGACAGAGACACACTGACCATCACTGTCCTGGGACAGAAACACAATGACCATCACTGTCCTGGATCAGAGACACACTGACCATCACTGTCCTGGGACAGAGACATACTGACCCGTACTGTCCTAGAACACAGACACACTGACTATCACTGTCCCGGGACAGACACACTGACCATCACTGTGCCGGGACAGAGACACACTGACCATCACTGTCCCGGGACAGAGACACACTGATCTTCACTGTCCCAGGACAGAGACACACTGACCATCACTGTCCTTGGACAGAGACACACTGACCATCACTGTCCCAGGACAGAGACACACTGACCATCATTGTCCCGGGACAGAGACACACTGACTACCAGTGTCCCGGGACAGAGACAAACTGACCATCACTGTGCCGGGACAGAGACACACTGACCATCACTGTCCCGGGACAGAGACACACTGATCTTCACTGTCCCAGGACAGAGACACACTGACCATCACTGTCCTTGGACAGAGACACACTGACCATCACTGTCCCAGGACAGAGACACACTGACCATCACTGTCCCGGGACAGAGACACACTAACCATCACTGTCCTGGGACAGAGCCACACTGACCATCGCTCTCCTGGAACAGAGACACACTGACCATCACTGTCCCGGGACAGAGGCACACTGACCATCACTGTCCCAATACAGAGACACACTGACCATCACTGTCCTGGACAAACCCGACTGACCGGCACTGTCCCGGTACAGAGACTCACTAACCATCACTGTCCTGGGACAAACCCGACTGACTCGCATTGTGCCGGGAGAGAGGCACACTGACCACCACTGTCCTGGGACAGAGACACACTGACCATCACTGTCCTGGGACAGAAACACAATGACCATCACTGTCCTGGATCAGAGACACACTGACCATCACTGTCCTGGGACAGAGACATACTGACCCGTACTGTCCTAGGACACAGACACACTGACCATCACTGTCCCGGGACAGACACACTGACCATCACTGTCCCGGGACAGAGACACAGTGACCAACACTGTCCGGGGACAGAGACACACTGACCATCACTGTCTCAGGACAGAGACACACTGACCATCACTGTCCTGAGACAGAAACATAATGACCATCACTGTCTCAGGACAGAGACACACTGACCCGCACAGTCCCGGGACAGAGACACACTGACCATCACTGTCCGGGGACAGGGACACACTGAAAATCACTGTCCTGGGACAGACACAGTGACCATCACTGTCCTGGGACAGAGACACAAGGAACATCACTGTCCCGGGATAGAGACACACTGACCGTGACTGTGCCGGGACAGAGACACACTGACCATCACTGTCCCGGGACAGAGACACACTGATCTTCACTGTCCCAGGACAGAGACACACTGATCATCACTGTCCTTGGACAGAGACACACTGACCATCACTGTCCCAGGACAGAGACACACTGACCATCACTTTCCCGGGACAGAGACACAATGACCATCACTGTCCCGGAATAGAGACACACTGACCATCACTGTCCCGTGATAGAGACAGACTTACCATCACTGTCTCGGGACAGAGACACACTGACCATCACTGTCCCAGGACAGAGAGGCACTGACCATCACTGTCCCAGGACAGAGACACACTGACCATCACTGTCCGGGGACAGAGACACACTGACCATCACTGTCCCAGGACAGAGACACACTGACCATCACTGTCCGGGGACAGAGACACACTGAAAATCACTGTCTTGGGACAGACACAGTGACCATCACTGTCCTGGGACAGAGACACAAGGACCATCACTGTCCCGGGACATGGACACACAGACCATCAGTCTCCCGGGTCAGAGACACACTGACCATCACTGTGCCGGGACAGAAACAGACTGACCATCACTGTCCCGGGACAGAGACACAGCGACCTTCACTGTCCCGGGACAGAGACACACAGATTATCACTGTCCTGGGACAGAGGCTCACAGACCATCACTGTCCCGGGACAGAGACCCACTGACCATCACTGTCGTGGGACAGAGACACACTGACCATCACTGTCCCGGGACAGAGACACACTGACCATCACTGTCCCAGGGCAAAACACACTGACCTTCACTGTCCCGGGACAGACACACTGATCATCACTGTCCCGGGACAGAGACACACTGACCATCACTGTCCCGGGACAGAGACACACTAACCATCACTGTCCTGGGACAGAGCCACACTGACCATCGCTCTCCTGGAACAGAGACACACTGACCATCACTGTCCCGGGACAGAGGCACACTGACCATCACTGTCCCAATACAGAGACACACTGACCATCACTGTCCTGGACAAACCCGACTGACCGGCACTGTCCCGGTACAGAGACTCACTAACCATCACTGTCCTGGGACAAACCCGACTGACTCGCATTGTGCCGGGAGAGAGGCACACTGACCACCACTGTCCTGGGACAGAGACACACTGACCATCACTGTCCTGGGACAGAAACACAATGACCATCACTGTCCTGGATCAGAGACACACTGACCATCACTGTCCTGGGACAGAGACATACTGACCCGTACTGTCCTAGGACACAGACACACTGACCATCACTGTCCCAGGACAGAGACACACTGACCATCACTGTCTCAGGACAGAGACACACTGACCATCACTGTCCTGGGACAGAGCCACACTGACCATCGCTCTCCTGGAACAGAGACACACTGACCATCACTGTCCCGCGAAAGAGGCACACTGACCATCACTGTCCCAATACAGAGACACACTGACCATCACTGTCCTGGACAAACCCGACTGACCGGCACTGTCCCGGTAGAGAGACTCACTAACCATCACTGTCCTGGGACAAACCCGACTGACTCGCATTGTGCCGGGAGAGAGGCACACTGACCACCACTGTCCTGGGACAGAGACACACTGACCATCACTGTCCTGGGACAGAAACACAATGACCATCACTGTCCTGGATCAGAGACACACTGACCATCACTGTCCTGGGACAGAGACATACTGACCCGTACTGTCCTAGAACACAGACACACTGACTATCACTGTCCCGGGACAGACACACTGACCATCACTGTGCCGGGACAGAGACACACTGACCATCACTGTCCCGGGACAGAGACACACTGATCTTCACTGTCCCAGGACAGAGACACACTGACCATCACTGTCCTTGGACAGAGACACACTGACCATCACTGTCCCAGGACAGAGACACACTGACCATCATTGTCCCGGGACAGAGACACACTGACTACCAGTGTCCCGGGACACAGACAAACTGACCATCACTGTGCCGGGACAGAGACACACTGACCATCACTGTCCCGGGACAGAGACACACTGATCTTCACTGTCCCAGGACAGAGACACACTGACCATCACTGTCCTTGGACAGAGACACACTGACCATCACTGTCCCAGGACAGGGACACACTGACCATCACTGTCCCGGGACAGAGACACACTAACCATCACTGTCCTGGGACAGAGCCACACTGACCATCGCTCTCCTGGAACAGAGACACACTGACCATCACTGTCCCGGGACAGAGGCACACTGACCATCACTGTCCCAATACAGAGACACACTGACCATCACTGTCCTGGACAAACCCGACTGACCGGCACTGTCCCGGTACAGAGACTCACTAACCATCACTGTCCTGGGACAAACCCGACTGACTCGCATTGTGCCGGGAGAGAGGCACACTGACCACCACTGTCCTGGGACAGAGACACACTGACCATCACTGTCCTGGGACAGAAACACAATGACCATCACTGTCCTGGATCAGAGACACACTGACCATCACTGTCCTGGGACAGAGACATACTGACCCGTACTGTCCTAGGACACAGACACACTGACCATCACTGTCCCGGGACAGACACACTGACCATCACTGTCCCGGGACAGAGACACAGTGACCAACACTGTCCGGGGACAGAGACACACTGACCATCACTGTCTCAGGACAGAGACACACTGACCATCACTGTCCTGAGACAGAAACATAATGACCATCACTGTCTCAGGACAGAGACACACTGACCCGCACAGTCCCGGGACAGAGACACACTGACCATCACTGTCCGGGGACAGGGACACACTGAAAATCACTGTCCTGGGACAGACACAGTGACCATCACTGTCCTGGGACAGAGACACAAGGAACATCACTGTCCCGGGATAGAGACACACTGACCGTGACTGTGCCGGGACAGAGACACACTGACCATCACTGTCCCGGGACAGAGACACACTGATCTTCACTGTCCCAGGACAGAGACACACTGATCATCACTGTCCTTGGACAGAGACACACTGACCATCACTGTCCCAGGACAGAGACACACTGACCATCACTTTCCCGGGACAGAGACACAATGACCATCACTGTCCCGGAATAGAGACACACTGACCATCACTGTCCCGTGATAGAGACAGACTTACCATCACTGTCTCGGGACAGAGACACACTGACCATCACTGTCCCAGGACAGAGAGGCACTGACCATCACTGTCCCAGGACAGAGACACACTGACCATCACTGTCCGGGGACAGAGACACACTGACCATCACTGTCCCAGGACAGAGACACACTGACCATCACTGTCCGGGGACAGAGACACACTGAAAATCACTGTCTTGGGACAGACACAGTGACCATCACTGTCCTGGGACAGAGACACAAGGACCATCACTGTCCCGGGACATGGACACACAGACCATCAGTCTCCCGGGTCAGAGACACACTGACCATCACTGTGCCGGGACAGAAACAGACTGACCATCACTGTCCCGGGACAGAGACACAGCGACCTTCACTGTCCCGGGACAGAGACACACAGATTATCACTGTCCTGGGACAGAGGCTCACAGACCATCACTGTCCCGGGACAGAGACCCACTGACCATCACTGTCG
The DNA here is from genome assembly GCF_964213995.1 of Mustelus asterias. Lineage (NCBI taxonomy): Eukaryota > Metazoa > Chordata > Chondrichthyes > Carcharhiniformes > Triakidae > Mustelus > Mustelus asterias. Next base: position 28,670,146 of record NC_135828.1, read on the forward strand.
TGGGACAGAGACACACTGACCATCACTGTCCCGGGACAGAGACACACTGACCATCACTGTCCCAGGGCAAAACACACTGACCTTCACTGTCCCGGGACAGACACACTGATCATCACTGTCCCGGGGCAGAGACACACTGACCATCACTGTCCCAGGACAGAGACACATTGACCATCACTTTCCCAGGACAAGAATACACTTAACATCACTGCCCAGGGACAGAGACACACTGACCAGCATTGTCCTGGGACAGACAGACAGACCATCAATGTCCCGGGACACAGAAGCACTGACCATCACTGTCCCAGGACAGAGACACACTGACCGTCACTATCCTGGGACAGCAACACACTGACTATCACTGTCTCGGGACAGAGACACACTGACCATCACTGTCCCGGGACAGAAACACACTGACCATCACTGTCCTGGGACAGAGACACACTGACCATCACTGTCCTGGGACAGAGACACACTGACCATCACTGTCCCGGGACAGAGACACACTGATCTTCACTGTCCCAGGACAGAGACACACAGACCATCACTGTCCTTGGACAGAGACACACTGACCATCACTGTCCCAGGACAGAGACACACTGACCATCACTGTCCCGGGACAGAGACACACTAACCATCACTGTCCTGGGACAGAGCCACACTGATCATCGCTCTCCTGGAACAGAGACACACTGACCATCACTGTCCCGGGACAGAGGCACACTGACCATCACTGTCCCAATACAGAGACACACTGACCATCACTGTCCTGGACAAACCCGACTGACCGGCACTGTCCCGGTACAGAGACTCACTAACCATCACTGTCCTGGGACAAACCCGACTGACTCGCATTGTGCCGGGAGAGAGGCACACTGACCACCACTGTCCTGGGACAGAGACACACTGACCATCACTGTCCTGGGACAGAAACACAATGACCATCACTGTCCTGGATCAGAGACACACTGACCATCACTGTCCTGGGACAGAGACATACTGACCCGTACTGTCCTAGGACACAGACACACTGACCATCACTGTCCCAGGACAGAGACACACTGACCATCACTGTCTCAGGACAGAGACACACTGACCATCACTGTCCTGGGACAGAGCCACACTGACCATCGCTCTCCTGGAACAGAGACACACTGACCATCACTGTCCCGCGAAAGAGGCACACTGACCATCACTGTCCCAATACAGAGACACACTGACCATCACTGTCCTGGACAAACCCGACTGACCGGCACTGTCCCGGTAGAGAGACTCACTAACCATCACTGTCCTGGGACAAACCCGACTGACTCGCATTGTGCCGGGAGAGAGGCACACTGACCACCACTGTCCTGGGACAGAGACACACTGACCATCACTGTCCTGGGACAGAAACACAATGACCATCACTGTCCTGGATCAGAGACACACTGACCATCACTGTCCTGGGACAGAGACATACTGACCCGTACTGTCCTAGAACACAGACACACTGACTATCACTGTCCCGGGACAGACACACTGACCATCACTGTGCCGGGACAGAGACACACTGACCATCACTGTCCCGGGACAGAGACACACTGATCTTCACTGTCCCAGGACAGAGACACACTGACCATCACTGTCCTTGGACAGAGACACACTGACCATCACTGTCCCAGGACAGAGACACACTGACCATCATTGTCCCGGGACAGAGACACACTGACTACCAGTGTCCCGGGACAGAGACAAACTGACCATCACTGTGCCGGGACAGAGACACACTGACCATCACTGTCCCGGGACAGAGACACACTGATCTTCACTGTCCCAGGACAGAGACACACTGACCATCACTGTCCTTGGACAGAGACACACTGACCATCACTGTCCCAGGACAGAGACACACTGACCATCACTGTCCCGGGACAGAGACACACTAACCATCACTGTCCTGGGACAGAGCCACACTGACCATCGCTCTCCTGGAACAGAGACACACTGACCATCACTGTCCCGGGACAGAGGCACACTGACCATCACTGTCCCAATACAGAGACACACTGACCATCACTGTCCTGGACAAACCCGACTGACCGGCACTGTCCCGGTACAGAGACTCACTAACCATCACTGTCCTGGGACAAACCCGACTGACTCGCATTGTGCCGGGAGAGAGGCACACTGACCACCACTGTCCTGGGACAGAGACACACTGACCATCACTGTCCTGGGACAGAAACACAATGACCATCACTGTCCTGGATCAGAGACACACTGACCATCACTGTCCTGGGACAGAGACATACTGACCCGTACTGTCCTAGGACACAGACACACTGACCATCACTGTCCCGGGACAGACACACTGACCATCACTGTCCCGGGACAGAGACACAGTGACCAACACTGTCCGGGGACAGAGACACACTGACCATCACTGTCTCAGGACAGAGACACACTGACCATCACTGTCCTGAGACAGAAACATAATGACCATCACTGTCTCAGGACAGAGACACACTGACCCGCACAGTCCCGGGACAGAGACACACTGACCATCACTGTCCGGGGACAGGGACACACTGAAAATCACTGTCCTGGGACAGACACAGTGACCATCACTGTCCTGGGACAGAGACACAAGGAACATCACTGTCCCGGGATAGAGACACACTGACCGTGACTGTGCCGGGACAGAGACACACTGACCATCACTGTCCCGGGACAGAGACACACTGATCTTCACTGTCCCAGGACAGAGACACACTGATCATCACTGTCCTTGGACAGAGACACACTGACCATCACTGTCCCAGGACAGAGACACACTGACCATCACTTTCCCGGGACAGAGACACAATGACCATCACTGTCCCGGAATAGAGACACACTGACCATCACTGTCCCGTGATAGAGACAGACTTACCATCACTGTCTCGGGACAGAGACACACTGACCATCACTGTCCCAGGACAGAGAGGCACTGACCATCACTGTCCCAGGACAGAGACACACTGACCATCACTGTCCGGGGACAGAGACACACTGACCATCACTGTCCCAGGACAGAGACACACTGACCATCACTGTCCGGGGACAGAGACACACTGAAAATCACTGTCTTGGGACAGACACAGTGACCATCACTGTCCTGGGACAGAGACACAAGGACCATCACTGTCCCGGGACATGGACACACAGACCATCAGTCTCCCGGGTCAGAGACACACTGACCATCACTGTGCCGGGACAGAAACAGACTGACCATCACTGTCCCGGGACAGAGACACAGCGACCTTCACTGTCCCGGGACAGAGACACACAGATTATCACTGTCCTGGGACAGAGGCTCACAGACCATCACTGTCCCGGGACAGAGACCCACTGACCATCACTGTCGTGGGACAGAGACACACTGACCATCACTGTCCCGGGACAGAGACACACTGACCATCACTGTCCCAGGGCAAAACACACTGACCTTCACTGTCCCGGGACAGACACACTGATCATCACTGTCCCGGGACAGAGACACACTGACCATCACTGTCCCAGGACAGAGACACATTGACCATCACTTTCCCAGGACAAGAATACACTTAACATCACTGCCCAGGGACAGAGACACACTGACCAGCATTGTCCTGGGACAGACAGACAGACCATCAATGTCCCGGGACACAGAAGCACTGACCATCACTGTCCCAGGACAGAGACACACTGACCGTCACTATCCTGGGACAGCAACACACTGACTATCACTGTCTCGGGACAGAGACACACTGACCATCACTGTCCCGGGACAGAAACACACTGACCATCACTGTCCTGGGACAGAGACACACTGACCATCACTGTCCTGGGACAGAGACACACTGACCATCACTGTCCCGGGACAGAGACACACTGATCTTCACTGTCCCAGGACAGAGACACACAGACCATCACTGTCCTTGGACAGAGACACACTGACCATCACTGTCCCAGGACAGAGACACACTGACCATCACTGTCCCGGGACAGAGACACACTAACCATCACTGTCCTGGGACAGAGCCACACTGACCATCGCTCTCCTGGAACAGAGACACACTGACCATCACTGTCCCGGGACAGAGGCACACTGACCATCACTGTCCCAATACAGAGACACACTGACCATCACTGTCCTGGACAAACCCGACTGACCGGCACTGTCCCGGTACAGAGACTCACTAACCATCACTGTCCTGGGACAAACCCGACTGACTCGCATTGTGCCGGGAGAGAGGCACACTGACCACCACTGTCCTGGGACAGAGACACACTGACCATCACTGTCCTGGGACAGAAACACAATGACCATCACTGTCCTGGATCAGAGACACACTGACCATCACTGTCCTGGGACAGAGACATACTGACCCGTACTGTCCTAGGACACAGACACACTGACCATCACTGTCCCGGGACAGACACACTGACCATCACTGTCCCGGGACAGAGACACAGTGACCAACACTGTCCGGGGACAGAGACACACTGACCATCACTGTCTCAGGACAGAGACACACTGACCATCACTGTCCTGAGACAGAAACATAATGACCATCACTGTCTCAGGACAGAGACACACTGACCCGCACAGTCCCGGGACAGAGACACACTGACCATCACTGTCCGGGGACAGGGACACACTGAAAATCACTGTCCTGGGACAGACACAGTGACCATCACTGTCCTGGGACAGAGACACAAGGAACATCACTGTCCCGGGACAGAGACACACTGACCGTGACTGTGCCGGGACAGAGACACACTGACCATCACTGTCCCGGGACAGAGACACACTGATCTTCACTGTCCCAGGACAGAGACACACTGATCATCACTGTCCTTGGACAGAGACACACTGACCATCACTGTCCCAGGACAGAGACACACTGACCATCACTTTCCCGGGACAGAGACACAATGACCATCACTGTCCCGGAATAGAGACACACTGACCATCACTGTCCCGTGATAGAGACAGACTTACCATCACTGTCTCGGGACAGAGACACACTGACCATCACTGTCCCAGGACAGAGAGGCACTGACCATCACTGTCCCAGGACAGAGACACACTGACCATCACTGTCCGGGGACAGAGACACACTGACCATCACTGTCCCAGGACAGAGACACACTGACCATCACTGTCCGGGGACAGAGACACACTGAAAATCACTGTCTTGGGACAGACACAGTGACCATCACTGTCCTGGGACAGAGACACAAGGACCATCACTGTCCCGGGACATGGACACACAGACCATCAGTCTCCCGGGTCAGAGACACACTGACCATCACTGTGCCGGGACAGAAACAGACTGACCATCACTGTCCCGGGACAGAGACACAGCGACCTTCACTGTCCCGGGACAGAGACACACAGATTATCACTGTCCTGGGACAGAGGCTCACAGACCATCACTGTCCCGGGACAGAGACCCACTGACCATCACTGTCGTGGGACAGAGACACACTGACCATCACTGTCCCGGGACAGAGACACACTGACCATCACTGTCCCAGGGCAAAACACACTGACCTTCACTGTCCCGGGACAGACACACTGATCATCACTGTCCCGGGACAGAGACACACTGACCATCACTGTCCCAGGACAGAGACACATTGACCATCACTTTCCCAGGACAAGAATACACTTAACATCACTGCCCAGGGACAGAGACACACTGACCAGCATTGTCCTGGGACAGACAGACAGACCATCAATGTCCCGGGACACAGAAGCACTGACCATCACTGTCCCAGGACAGAGACACACTGACCGTCACTATCCTGGGACAGCAACACACTGACTATCACTGTCTCGGGACAGAGACACACTGACCATCACTGTCCCGGGACAGAAACACACTGACCATCACTGTCCTGGGACAGAGACACACTGACCATCACTGTCCTGGGACAGAGACACACTGACCATCACTGTCCCGGGACAGAGACACACTGATCTTCACTGTCCCAGGACAGAGACACACTGACCATCACTGTCCTTGGACAGAGACACACTGACCATCACTGTCCCAGGACAGAGACACACTGACCATCACTGTCCCGGGACAGAGACACACTGACCATCACTGTCCTGGGACAGAGCCACACTGACCATCGCTGTCCCAGGACAGAGACACACTGACCGTCACTATCCTGGGACAGCAACACACTGACTATCACTGTCTCGGGACAGAGACACACTGACCATCACTGTCCCGGGACAGAAACACACTGACCATCACTGTCCTGGGACAGAGACACACTGACCATCACTGTCCTGGGACAGAGACACACTGACCATCACTGTCCCGGGACAGAGACACACTGATCTTCACTGTCCCAGGACAGAGACACACTGACCATCACTGTCCTTGGACAGAGACACACTGACCATCACTGTCCCAGGACAGAGACACACTGACCATCACTGTCCCGGGACAGAGACACACTGACCATCACTGTCCTGGGACAGAGCCACACTGACCATCGCTCTCCTGGAACAGAGACACACTGACCATCACTGTCCCGGGACAGAGGCACACTGACCATCACTGTCCCAATACAGAGACACACTGACCATCACTGTCCTGGACAAACCCGACTGACCGGCACTGTCCCGGTACAGAGACTCACGAACCATCACTGTCCTGGGACAAACCCGACTGACTCGCATTGTGCCGGGAGAGAGGCACACTGACCACCGCTGTCCTGGGACGGAGACACACTGACCATCACTGTCCTAGGACAGAAACACAATGACCATCACTGTCCTGGATCAGAGACACACTGACCATCACTGTCCTGGGACAGAGACAGACTGACCCGTACTGTCCTAGAACACAGACACACTGACTATCACTGTCCCGGGACAGACACACTGACCATCACTGTCCCGGGACAGAGACACAGTGACCAACACTGTCCGGGGACAGAGACACACTGACCATCACTGTCCGGGGACAGAGACACACTGACCATCACTGTCCCAGGACAGAGACACACTGACCATCACTGTCCGGGGACAGAGACACACTGACCATCACTGTCCCAGGACAGAGACACACTGACCATCACTGTCCGGGGACAGAGACACACTGGAAATCACTGTCTTGGGACAGACACAGTGACCATCACTGTCCTGGGACAGAGACACAAGGACCATCACTATCCCGGGACATAGACACAGTGACCATCAGACTCCCGAGTCAGAGACACACTGACCATCACTGTGCCGGGACAGAAACAGACTGACCATCACTGTCCCGGGACAGAGACACAGTGACCATCACTGTCCCGGGACAGAGACACACAGATTATCACTGTCCTGGGACAGAGACTCACAGACCATCACTGTCCCGGGACAGAGACCCACTGACCATCACTGTCGTGGGACAGAGACACACTGACCACCACTGTCCCAGGACAGAGACACACTGACCATCACTGTCCCGGGACAGAGACACACTGACCATCACTGTCCCAGGACAGAGACACACTGACCATCACTGTCTCAGGACAGAGACACACTGACCATCACTGTCCTGGGACAGAGCCACACTGACCATCGCTCTCCTGGAACAGAGACACACTGACCATCACTGTCCCGCGAAAGAGGCACACTGACCATCACTGTCCCAATACAGAGACACACTGACCATCACTGTCCTGGACAAACCCGACTGACTGGCACTGTCCCGGTACAGAGACTAACTAACCATCACTGTCCTGGGACAAACCCGACTGACTCGCATTGTCCCGGAGAGAGGCACACTGACCACCACTGTCCTGGGACAGAGACACACTGACCATCACTGTCCTGGGACAGAAACACAATGACCATCACTGTCCTGGATCAGAGACACACTGACCATCACTGTCCTGGGACAGAGACATACTGACCCGTACTGTCCTAGGACACAGACACACTGGCCATCACTGTCCCGGGACAGACACACTGACCATCACTGTCCCGGGACAGAGACACAGTGACCAACACTGTCCGGGGACAGAGACACACTGACCATCACTGTCTCAGGACAGAGACACACTGACCATCACTGTCCTGAGAGAGAAACATAATGACCATCACTGTCTCAGGACAGAGACTCACAGACCATCACTGTCCCGGGACAGAGACACATTGACCATCACTGTCCTGGGACAGAGACACACTGACCATCAATGTCCCGGGACAGAGACACACTGACCATCACTGCCTCAGGACAGAGACACACTGACCATCACTGTCCCGGGACAGAGACACACTGACCCGCACTGTACCAGGACAGAGATACACTGACCATCGCTGTCCCGGGACAGAGAAACACTGACCATCACTGTACTGGGACAGAGACACACTGACCATCACATTCCTGGGACAGAGACACACTGACCATCACTGTCCCGGGACGGAGACGCACTGACCATCACAGTCCTTGGACAGAGACGCACCGACCATCACTGTCCCCGGGATAGAGTCGCACTGACCATCACTGTCCCGGGACAGAGACACACTGACCTGCACTGTCCCGGGACAGAGACACACTGACCATCACTGTCCTGGGACAGAAACACACTGACCATCACTGTCTCGGGACAGAGCTACACTGACCATCACAGTCCTGGGTCAGAAACACACTGACCAGCACTGTTCTGGGACAGAATGACACTGACCATTACAGCCTCAGGACAGAGGCACACTGACCATCACTGTCCCGGGACAGAGACACACTGACCCGCACTGTCCCGGGACAGAGATACACTGACCATCGCTGTCCCGGGACAGAGAAACACTGACCATCACTGTACTGGGTCAGAGACACACTGACCATCACATTCCTGGGACAGACACACACTGACCATCACTCTCCCGGGACAGAGACGCACTGACCATCACTGTCTTGGGACAGACAAAGTGACCATCACTGTCCTGGGACAGAAACACAAAGACCATCACTGTCTCAGGACAGAGACACACTGACCATCACTGTCCTTGGACAGAAACACAAAGATCATCACTGTCTCAGGACAGAGACACACTGACCATCCCTGTCCCGGGGCAGAGACATACTAACCATCACTGTCCTGGGACAGAGACACACTGACCATCACTGTAATGGGACAGAGACACACTGACCATCACTGTCCCAGGACAGAGACACAGTGACCATCACTGTCCTGGGACAGAGACATACTGACCATCACTGTCCCGGAACAGAGACACACTGACCATCACTGTCCCGGGACAGAGACACACTGACCATCACTGTAACGGGACAGAGACACACTGAACATCACTGTCCCGGGACAGAGACATACTGACCATCACTGTCCTGGGACAGAGACGCACTGACCATCACTGTCTTGGGACAGACAAAGTGACCATCACTGTCCTGGGACAGAAATACAAAGACCATCACTGTCTCAGGACAGAGACACACTGACCATCACTGTCCTGGAACAAAGACACACTGACCCGCAATGTCTCGGGACAGAAATACACTGACCATCCCTGTTCTGGGACAGAGACACACTGACCATCACTGTTATGGGACAGAGACACACTGACCATCACTGTCCCGGGACAGAGACACAGTGACCATCACTGTCCCGGGACAGAGACACACAGATTATCACTGTCCTGGGACAGAGGCTCACAGACCATCACTGTCCCGGGACAGAGACCCACTGACCATCACTGTCGTGGGACAGAGACACACTGACCATCACTGTCCCGGGACAGAGACACACTGACCATCACTGTCCCAGGGCAAAACACACTGACCTTCACTGTCCCGGGACAGACACACTGATCATCACTGTCCCGGGACAGAGACACACTGACCATCACTGTCCCAGGACAGAGACACATTGACCATCACTTTCCCAGGACAAGAATACACTTAACATCACTGCCCAGGGACAGAGACACACTGACCAGCATTGTCCTGGGACAGACAGACAGACCATCAATGTCCCGGGACACAGAAGCACTGACCATCACTGTCCCAGGACAGAGACACACTGACCGTCACTATCCTGGGACAGCAACACACTGACTATCACTGTCTCGGGAGAGAGACACACTGACCATCACTGTCCCGGGACAGAAACACACTGACCATCACTGTCCAGGGACAGAGACACACTGACCATCACTGTCCTGGGACAGAGACACACTGACCATCACTGTCCCGGGACAGAAACACACTGACCATCACTGTCCTTGGACAGAGACACACTGACCATCACTGTCCCAGGACAGAGACACACTGACCATCACTGTCCCGGGACAGAGACACACTGACCATCACTGTCCTGGGACAGAGCCACACTGACCATCGCTGTCCCAGGACAGAGACACACTGACCGTCACTATCCTGGGACAGCAACACACTGACTATCACTGTCTCGGGACAGAGACACACTGACCATCACTGTCCCGGGACAGAAACACACTGACCATCACTGTCCTGGGACAGAGACACACTGACCATCACTGTCCTGGGACAGAGACACACTGACCATCACTGTCCCGGGACAGAGACACACTTATCTTCACTGTCCCAGGACAGAGACACACTGACCATCACTGTCTTGGGACAGACAAAGTGACCATCACTGTCCTGGGACAGAAATACAAAGACCATCACTGTCTCAGGACAGAGACACACTGACCATCACTGTCCTGGAACAAAGACACACTGACCCGCAATGTCTCGGGACAGAAATACACTGACCATCCCTGTTCTGGGACAGAGACACACTGACCATCACTGTAATGGGACAGAGACACACTGACCATCACTGTCCCGGGACAGAGACACAGTGACCATCACTGTCCCGGGACAGAGACACACAGATTATCACTGTCCTGGGACAGAGGCTCACAGACCATCACTGTCCCGGGACAGAGACCCACTGACCATCACTGTCGTGGGACAGAGACACACTGACCATCACTGTCCCGGGACAGAGACACACTGACCATCACTGTCCCAGGGCAAAACACACTGACCTTCACTGTCCCGGGACAGACACACTGATCATCACTGTCCCGGGACAGAGACACACTGACCATCACTGTCCCAGGACAGAGACACATTGACCATCACTTTCCCAGGACAAGAATACACTTAACATCACTGCCCAGGGACAGAGACACACTGACCAGCATTGTCCTGGGACAGACAGACAGACCATCAATGTCCCGGGACACAGAAGCACTGACCATCACTGTCCCAGGACAGAGACACACTGACCGTCACTATCCTGGGACAGCAACACACTGACTATCACTGTCTCGGGACAGAGACACACTGACCATCACTGTCCCGGGACAGAAACACACTGACCATCACTGTCCTGGGACAGAGACACACTGACCATCACTGTCCTGGGACAGAGACACACTGACCATCACTGTCCCGGGACAGAGACACACTGATCTTCACTGTCCCAGGACAGAGACACACTGACCATCACTGTCCTTGGACAGAGACACACTGACCATCACTGTCCCAGGACAGAGACACACTGACCATCACTGTCCCGGGACAGAGACACACTGACCATCACTGTCCTGGGACAGAGCCACACTGACCATCGCTGTCCCAGGACAGAGACACACTGACCGTCACTATCCTGGGACAGCAACACACTGACTATCACTGTCTCGGGACAGAGACACACTGACCATCACTGTCCCGGGACAGAAACACACTGACCATCACTGTCCTGGGACAGAGACACACTGACCATCACTGTCCTGGGACAGAGACACACTGACCATCACTGTCCCGGGACAGAGACACACTGATCTTCACTGTCCCAGGACAGAGACACACTGACCATCACTGTCCTTGGACAGAGACACACTGACCATCACTGTCCCAGGACAGAGACACACTGACCATCACTGTCCCGGGACAGAGACACACTGACCATCACTGTCCTGGGACAGAGCCACACTGACCATCGCTCTCCTGGAACAGAGACACACTGACCATCACTGTCCCGGGACAGAGGCACACTGACCATCACTGTCCCAATACAGAGACACACTGACCATCACTGTCCTGGACAAACCCGACTGACCGGCACTGTCCCGGTACAGAGACTCACGAACCATCACTGTCCTGGGACAAACCCGACTGACTCGCATTGTGCCGGGAGAGAGGCACACTGACCACCGCTGTCCTGGGACGGAGACACACTGACCATCACTGTCCTAGGACAGAAACACAATGACCATCACTGTCCTGGATCAGAGACACACTGACCATCACTGTCCTGGGACAGAGACATACTGACCCGTACTGTCCTAGAACACAGACACACTGACTATCACTGTCCCGGGACAGACACACTGACCATCACTGTCCCGGGACAGAGACACAGTGACCAACACTGTCCGGGGACAGAGACACACTGACCATCACTGTCCGGGGACAGAGACACACTGACCATCACTGTCCCAGGACAGAGACACACTGACCATCACTGTCCGGGGACAGAGACACACTGACCATCACTGTCCCAGGACAGAGACACACTGACCATCACTGTCCGGGGACAGAGACACACTGGAAATCACTGTCTTGGGACAGACACAGTGACCATCACTGTCCTGGGACAGAGACACAAGGACCATCACTATCCCGGGACATAGACACAGTGACCATCAGACTCCCGAGTCAGAGACACACTGACCATCACTGTGCCGGGACAGAAACAGACTGACCATCACTGTCCCGGGACAGAGACACAGTGACCATCACTGTCCCGGGACAGAGACACACAGATTATCACTGTCCTGGGACAGAGACTCACAGACCATCACTGTCCCGGGACAGAGACCCACTGACCATCACTGTCGTGGGACAGAGACACACTGACCACCACTGTCCCAGGACAGAGACACACTGACCATCACTGTCCCGGGACAGAGACACACTGACCATCACTGTCCCAGGACAGAGACACACTGACCATCACTGTCTCAGGACAGAGACACACTGACCATCACTGTCCTGGGACAGAGCCACACTGACCATCGCTCTCCTGGAACAGAGACACACTGACCATCACTGTCCCGCGAAAGAGGCACACTGACCATCACTGTCCCAATACAGAGACACACTGACCATCACTGTCCTGGACAAACCCGACTGACTGGCACTGTCCCGGTACAGAGACTAACTAACCATCACTGTCCTGGGACAAACCCGACTGACTCGCATTGTCCCGGAGAGAGGCACACTGACCACCACTGTCCTGGGACAGAGACACACTGACCATCACTGTCCTGGGACAGAAACACAATGACCATCACTGTCCTGGATCAGAGACACACTGACCATCACTGCCCTGGGACAGAGACATACTGACCCGTACTGTCCTAGGACACAGACACACTGGCCATCACTGTCCCGGGACAGACACACTGACCATCACTGTCCCGGGACAGAGACACAGTGACCAACACTGTCCGGGGACAGAGACACACTGACCATCACTGTCTCAGGACAGAGACACACTGACCATCACTGTCCTGAGACAGAAACATAATGACCATCACTGTCTCAGGACAGAGACTCACAGACCATCACTGTCCCGGGACAGAGACACATTGACCATCACTGTCCTGGGACAGAGACACACTGACCATCAATGTCCCGGGACAGAGACACACTGACCATCACTGCCTCAGGACAGAGACACACTGACCATCACTGTCCCGGGACAGAGACACACTGACCCGCACTGTACCAGGACAGAGATACACTGACCATCGCTGTCCCGGGACAGAGAAACACTGACCATCACTGTACTGGGACAGAGACACACTGACCATCACATTCCTGGGACAGAGACACACTGACCATCACTGTCCCGGGACGGAGACGCACTGACCATCACAGTCCTTGGACAGAGACGCACCGACCATCACTGTCCCCGGGATAGAGTCGCACTGACCATCACTGTCCCGGGACAGAGACACACTGACCTGCACTGTCCCGGGACAGAGACACACTGACCATCACTGTCCTGGGACAGAAACACACTGACCATCACTGTCTCGGGACAGAGCTACACTGACCATCACAGTCCTGGGTCAGAAACACACTGACCAGCACTGTTCTGGGACAGAATGACACTGACCATTACAGCCTCAGGACAGAGGCACACTGACCATCACTGTCCCGGGACAGAGACACACTGACCCGCACTGTCCCGGGACAGAGATACACTGACCATCGCTGTCCCGGGACAGAGAAACACTGACCATCACTGTACTGGGTCAGAGACACACTGACCATCACATTCCTGGGACAGACACACACTGACCATCACTCTCCCGGGACAGAGACGCACTGACCATCACTGTCTTGGGACAGACAAAGTGACCATCACTGTCCTGGGACAGAAACACAAAGACCATCACTGTCTCAGGACAGAGACACACTGACCATCACTGTCCTTGGACAGAAACACAAAGATCATCACTGTCTCAGGACAGAGACACACTGACCATCCCTGTCCCGGGGCAGAGACATACTAACCATCACTGTCCTGGGACAGAGACACACTGACCATCACTGTAATGGGACAGAGACACACTGACCATCACTGTCCCAGGACAGAGACACAGTGACCATCACTGTCCTGGGACAGAGACATACTGACCATCACTGTCCCGGAACAGAGACACACTGACCATCACTGTCCCGGGACAGAGACACACTGACCATCACTGTAACGGGACAGAGACACACTGAACATCACTGTCCCGGGACAGAGACATACTGACCATCACTGTCCTGGGACAGAGACGCACTGACCATCACTGTCTTGGGACAGACAAAGTGACCATCACTGTCCTGGGACAGAAATACAAAGACCATCACTGTCTCAGGACAGAGACACACTGACCATCACTGTCCTGGAACAAAGACACACTGACCCGCAATGTCTCGGGACAGAAATACACTGACCATCCCTGTTCTGGGACAGAGACACACTGACCATCACTGTAATGGGACAGAGACACACTGACCATCACTGTCCCGGGACAGAGACACAGTGACCATCACTGTCCCGGGACAGAGACACACAGATTATCACTGTCCTGGGACAGAGACTCACAGACCATCACTGTCCCGTGACAGAGACACACTGACCAGCACTGTCGTGGGACAGAGACACACTGACCATCACTGTCCTGGGACAGAGACACACTGACCATCACTGTCCCGGGACAGAGACACACTGACCATCACTGTTCCAGGGCAAAACACACTGAGCATCACTGTACCGGGACAGACACACTGACCATCACTGTCCCGGGACAGTGAAACACTGACCATCACTGTCCTGGGACAGAAACACAAAGACCATCACTGTCCCGGGACAGAGACACACTGACCGTCACTATCCTGGGACAGCAACACACTGACCATCACTGTCTCAGGACAGAGACACATTGACCATCACTGTCCATGGACAGAGACACACTGACCACCATTGTCCTGGGACAGACACACACTGACCATCACTGTCCTGGGACAGAGGCATACTGACCCGCACTGTCCTAGGACAGAGACACACTGACCATCACTGTCCTGGGACAGACACACTGACCATCACTGTTCCGGGACCGAAACACAGCGACCAACAATGTCCCGGAATAGAGACACACTGACCATCACTGTCCCGTGATAGAGACAGACTGACCATCACTGTCTCGGGACAGAGACACACTGACCATCACTGTCCCAGGACAGAGAGGCACTGACCATCACTGTCCCGGGACAGAGACACACTGACCATCACTGTCCGGGGACAGAGACACACTGACCATAACTGTCCCAGGACAGAGACACACTGACCATCACTGTCCGGGGACAGAGACACACTGACCATCACTGTCCCAGGACAGAGACACACTGACCATCACTGTCCGGGGACAGAGACACACTGAAAATCACTGTCTTGGGACAGACACAGTGACCATCACTGTCCTGGGACAGAGACACAAGGACCATCACTGTCCCGGGACATAGACACACAGACCATCAGTCTCCCGGGTCAGAGACACACTGACCATCACTGTGCCGGGACAGAAACAGACTGACCATCACTGTCCCGGGACAGAGACACAGTGACCATCACTGTCCCGGGACAGAGACACACAGATTATCACTGTCCTGGGACAGAGACTCACAGACCATCACTGTCCCGGGACAGAGACCCACTGACCATCACTGTCGTGGGACAGAGACACACTGACCATCACTGTCCCGGGACAGAGACACACTGACCATCACTGTCCCAGGGCAAAACACACTGACCTTCACTGTCCCGGGACAGACACACTGACCATCACTGTCCCGGGACAGAGACACACTGACCATCACTGTTCCAGGACAGAGACACATTGACCATCACTTTCCCAGGACAAGAATACACTGAACATCACTGCCCAGGGACAGAGACACACTGACCAGCATTGTCCTGGGACAGACAGACAGACCATCAATGTCCCGGGACACAGAAGCACTGACCATCACTGTCCCAGGACAGAGACACACTGACCGTCACTACCCTGGGACAGCAACACACTGACCATCACTGTCCCGGGACAGAGACACACTGACTACCAGTGTCCCGGGACAGAGACAAACTGACCATCACTGTGCCGGGACAGAGACACACTGACCATCACTGTCCCGGGACAGAGACACACTGATCTTCACTGTCCCAGGACAGAGACACACTGACCATCACTGTCCTTGGACAGAGACACACTGACCATCACTGTCCCAGGACAGAGACACACTGACCATCACTGTCCCGGGACAGAGACACACTGACTACCAGTGTCCCGGGACAGAGACAAACTGACCATCACTGTCCCGTGATAGAGACACACTGACCATCACTGTCCCGGGACAGAGACACACTGATCTTCACTGTCCCAGGACAGAGACACACTGACCATCACTGTCCTTGGACAGAGACACACTGACCATCACTGTCCCAGGACAGAGACACACTGACCATCACTGTCCCGGGACAGAGACACACTGACCATCACTGTCCTGGGACAGAGCCACACTGACCATCGCTGTCCCAGGACAGAGACACACTGACCGTCACTATCCTGGGACAGCAACACACTGACTATCACTGTCTCGGGACAGAGACACACTGACCATCACTGTCCCGGGACAGAAACACACTGACCATCACTGTCCTGGGACAGAGACACACTGACCATCACTGTCCTGGGACAGAGACACACTGACCATCACTGTCCCGGGACAGAGACACACTTATCTTCACTGTCCCAGGACAGAGACACACTGACCATCACTGTCTTGGGACAGACAAAGTGACCATCACTGTCCTGGGACAGAAATACAAAGACCATCACTGTCTCAGGACAGAGACACACTGACCATCACTGTCCTGGAACAAAGACACACTGACCCGCAATGTCTCGGGACAGAAATACACTGACCATCCCTGTTCTGGGACAGAGACACACTGACCATCACTGTAATGGGACAGAGACACACTGACCATCACTGTCCCGGGACAGAGACACAGTGACCATCACTGTCCCGGGACAGAGACACACAGATTATCACTGTCCTGGGACAGAGGCTCACAGACCATCACTGTCCCGGGACAGAGACCCACTGACCATCACTGTCGTGGGACAGAGACACACTGACCATCACTGTCCCGGGACAGAGACACACTGACCATCACTGTCCCAGGGCAAAACACACTGACCTTCACTGTCCCGGGACAGACACACTGATCATCACTGTCCCGGGACAGAGACACACTGACCATCACTGTCCCAGGACAGAGACACATTGACCATCACTTTCCCAGGACAAGAATACACTTAACATCACTGCCCAGGGACAGAGACACACTGACCAGCATTGTCCTGGGACAGACAGACAGACCATCAATGTCCCGGGACACAGAAGCACTGACCATCACTGTCCCAGGACAGAGACACACTGACCGTCACTATCCTGGGACAGCAACACACTGACTATCACTGTCTCGGGACAGAGACACACTGACCATCACTGTCCCGGGACAGAAACACACTGACCATCACTGTCCTGGGACAGAGACACACTGACCATCACTGTCCTGGGACAGAGACACACTGACCATCACTGTCCCGGGACAGAGACACACTGATCTTCACTGTCCCAGGACAGAGACACACTGACCATCACTGTCCTTGGACAGAGACACACTGACCATCACTGTCCCAGGACAGAGACACACTGACCATCACTGTCCCGGGACAGAGACACACTGACCATCACTGTCCTGGGACAGAGCCACACTGACCATCGCTGTCCCAGGACAGAGACACACTGACCGTCACTATCCTGGGACAGCAACACACTGACTATCACTGTCTCGGGACAGAGACACACTGACCATCACTGTCCCGGGACAGAAACACACTGACCATCACTGTCCTGGGACAGAGACACACTGACCATCACTGTCCTGGGACAGAGACACACTGACCATCACTGTCCCGGGACAGAGACACACTGATCTTCACTGTCCCAGGACAGAGACACACTGACCATCACTGTCCTTGGACAGAGACACACTGACCATCACTGTCCCAGGACAGAGACACACTGACCATCACTGTCCCGGGACAGAGACACACTGACCATCACTGTCCTGGGACAGAGCCACACTGACCATCGCTCTCCTGGAACAGAGACACACTGACCATCACTGTCCCGGGACAGAGGCACACTGACCATCACTGTCCCAATACAGAGACACACTGACCATCACTGTCCTGGACAAACCCGACTGACCGGCACTGTCCCGGTACAGAGACTCACGAACCATCACTGTCCTGGGACAAACCCGACTGACTCGCATTGTGCCGGGAGAGAGGCACACTGACCACCGCTGTCCTGGGACGGAGACACACTGACCATCACTGTCCTAGGACAGAAACACAATGACCATCACTGTCCTGGATCAGAGACACACTGACCATCACTGTCCTGGGACAGAGACATACTGACCCGTACTGTCCTAGAACACAGACACACTGACTATCACTGTCCCGGGACAGACACACTGACCATCACTGTCCCGGGACAGAGACACAGTGACCAACACTGTCCGGGGACAGAGACACACTGACCATCACTGTCCGGGGACAGAGACACACTGACCATCACTGTCCCAGGACAGAGACACACTGACCATCACTGTCCGGGGACAGAGACACACTGACCATCACTGTCCCAGGACAGAGACACACTGACCATCACTGTCCGGGGACAGAGACACACTGGAAATCACTGTCTTGGGACAGACACAGTGACCATCACTGTCCTGGGACAGAGACACAAGGACCATCACTATCCCGGGACATAGACACAGTGACCATCAGACTCCCGAGTCAGAGACACACTGACCATCACTGTGCCGGGACAGAAACAGACTGACCATCACTGTCCCGGGACAGAGACACAGTGACCATCACTGTCCCGGGACAGAGACACACAGATTATCACTGTCCTGGGACAGAGACTCACAGACCATCACTGTCCCGGGACAGAGACCCACTGACCATCACTGTCGTGGGACAGAGACACACTGACCACCACTGTCCCAGGACAGAGACACACTGACCATCACTGTCCCGGGACAGAGACACACTGACCATCACTGTCCCAGGACAGAGACACACTGACCATCACTGTCTCAGGACAGAGACACACTGACCATCACTGTCCTGGGACAGAGCCACACTGACCATCGCTCTCCTGGAACAGAGACACACTGACCATCACTGTCCCGCGAAAGAGGCACACTGACCATCACTGTCCCAATACAGAGACACACTGACCATCACTGTCCTGGACAAACCCGACTGACTGGCACTGTCCCGGTACAGAGACTAACTAACCATCACTGTCCTGGGACAAACCCGACTGACTCGCATTGTCCCGGAGAGAGGCACACTGACCACCACTGTCCTGGGACAGAGACACACTGACCATCACTGTCCTGGGACAGAAACACAATGACCATCACTGTCCTGGATCAGAGACACACTGACCATCACTGCCCTGGGACAGAGACATACTGACCCGTACTGTCCTAGGACACAGACACACTGGCCATCACTGTCCCGGGACAGACACACTGACCATCACTGTCCCGGGACAGAGACACAGTGACCAACACTGTCCGGGGACAGAGACACACTGACCATCACTGTCTCAGGACAGAGACACACTGACCATCACTGTCCTGAGACAGAAACATAATGACCATCACTGTCTCAGGACAGAGACTCACAGACCATCACTGTCCCGGGACAGAGACACATTGACCATCACTGTCCTGGGACAGAGACACACTGACCATCAATGTCCCGGGACAGAGACACACTGACCATCACTGCCTCAGGACAGAGACACACTGACCATCACTGTCCCGGGACAGAGACACACTGACCCGCACTGTACCAGGACAGAGATACACTGACCATCGCTGTCCCGGGACAGAGAAACACTGACCATCACTGTACTGGGACAGAGACACACTGACCATCACATTCCTGGGACAGAGACACACTGACCATCACTGTCCCGGGACGGAGACGCACTGACCATCACAGTCCTTGGACAGAGACGCACCGACCATCACTGTCCCCGGGATAGAGTCGCACTGACCATCACTGTCCCGGGACAGAGACACACTGACCTGCACTGTCCCGGGACAGAGACACACTGACCTGCACTGTCCCGGGACAGAGACACACTGACCATCACTGTCCTGGGACAGAAACACACTGACCATCACTGTCTCGGGACAGAGCTACACTGACCATCACAGTCCTGGGTCAGAAACACACTGACCAGCACTGTTCTGGGACAGAATGACACTGACCATTACAGCCTCAGGACAGAGGCACACTGACCATCACTGTCCCGGGACAGAGACACACTGACCCGCACTGTCCCGGGACAGAGATACACTGACCATCGCTGTCCCGGGACAGAGAAACACTGACCATCACTGTACTGGGTCAGAGACACACTGACCATCACATTCCTGGGACAGACACACACTGACCATCACTCTCCCGGGACAGAGACGCACTGACCATCACTGTCTTGGGACAGACAAAGTGACCATCACTGTCCTGGGACAGAAACACAAAGACCATCACTGTCTCAGGACAGAGACACACTGACCATCACTGTCCTTGGACAGAAACACAAAGATCATCACTGTCTCAGGACAGAGACACACTGACCATCCCTGTCCCGGGGCAGAGACATACTAACCATCACTGTCCTGGGACAGAGACACACTGACCATCACTGTAATGGGACAGAGACACACTGACCATCACTGTCCCAGGACAGAGACACAGTGACCATCACTGTCCTGGGACAGAGACATACTGACCATCACTGTCCCGGAACAGAGACACACTGACCATCACTGTCCCGGGACAGAGACACACTGACCATCACTGTAACGGGACAGAGACACACTGAACATCACTGTCCCGGGACAGAGACATACTGACCATCACTGTCCTGGGACAGAGACGCACTGACCATCACTGTCTTGGGACAGACAAAGTGACCATCACTGTCCTGGGACAGAAATACAAAGACCATCACTGTCTCAGGACAGAGACACACTGACCATCACTGTCCTGGAACAAAGACACACTGACCCGCAATGTCTCGGGACAGAAATACACTGACCATCCCTGTTCTGGGACAGAGACACACTGACCATCACTGTAATGGGACAGAGACACACTGACCATCACTGTCCCGGGACAGAGACACAGTGACCATCACTGTCCCGGGACAGAGACACACAGATTATCACTGTCCTGGGACAGAGACTCACAGACCATCACTGTCCCGTGACAGAGACACACTGACCAGCACTGTCGTGGGACAGAGACACACTGACCATCACTGTCCTGGGACAGAGACACACTGACCATCACTGTCCCGGGACAGAGACACACTGACCATCACTGTTCCAGGGCAAAACACACTGAGCATCACTGTACCGGGACAGACACACTGACCATCACTGTCCCGGGACAGTGAAACACTGACCATCACTGTCCTGGGACAGAAACACAAAGACCATCACTGTCCCGGGACAGAGACACACTGACCGTCACTATCCTGGGACAGCAACACACTGACCATCACTGTCTCAGGACAGAGACACATTGACCATCACTGTCCATGGACAGAGACACACTGACCACCATTGTCCTGGGACAGACACACACTGACCATCACTGTCCTGGGACAGAGGCATACTGACCCGCACTGTCCTAGGACAGAGACACACTGACCATCACTGTCCTGGGACAGACACACTGACCATCACTGTTCCGGGACCGAAACACAGCGACCAACAATGTCCCGGAATAGAGACACACTGACCATCACTGTCCCGTGATAGAGACAGACTGACCATCACTGTCTCGGGACAGAGACACACTGACCATCACTGTCCCAGGACAGAGAGGCACTGACCATCACTGTCCCGGGACAGAGACACACTGACCATCACTGTCCGGGGACAGAGACACACTGACCATCACTGTCCCAGGACAGAGACACACTGACCATCACTGTCCGGGGACAGAGACACACTGACCATCACTGTCCCAGGACAGAGACACACTGACCATCACTGTCCGGGGACAGAGACACACTGAAAATCACTGTCTTGGGACAGACACAGTGACCATCACTGTCCTGGGACAGAGACACAAGGACCATCACTGTCCCGGGACATAGACACACAGACCATCAGTCTCCCGGGTCAGAGACACACTGACCATCACTGTGCCGGGACAGAAACAGACTGACCATCACTGTCCCGGGACAGAGACACAGTGACCATCACTGTCCCGGGACAGAGACACACAGATTATCACTGTCCTGGGACAGAGACTCACAGACCATCACTGTCCCGGGACAGAGACCCACTGACCATCACTGTCGTGGGACAGAGACACACTGACCATCACTGTCCCGGGACAGAGACACACTGACCATCACTGTCCCAGGGCAAAACACACTGACCTTCACTGTCCCGGGACAGACACACTGACCATCACTGTCCCGGGACAGAGACACACTGACCATCACTGTTCCAGGACAGAGACACATTGACCATCACTTTCCCAGGACAAGAATACACTGAACATCACTGCCCAGGGACAGAGACACACTGACCAGCATTGTCCTGGGACAGACAGACAGACCATCAATGTCCCGGGACACAGAAGCACTGACCATCACTGTCCCAGGACAGAGACACACTGACCGTCACTACCCTGGGACAGCAACACACTGACCATCACTGTCCCGGGACAGAGACACACTGACTACCAGTGTCCCGGGACAGAGACAAACTGACCATCACTGTGCCGGGACAGAGACACACTGACCATCACTGTCCCGGGACAGAGACACACTGATCTTCACTGTCCCAGGACAGAGACACACTGACCATCACTGTCCTTGGACAGAGACACACTGACCATCACTGTCCCAGGACAGAGACACACTGACCATCACTGTCCCGGGACAGAGACACACTGACTACCAGTGTCCCGGGACAGAGACAAACTGACCATCACTGTCCCGTGATAGAGACACACTGACCATCACTGTCTCGGGACAGAGACACACTGACCATCACTGTCCCAGGACAGAGAGGCACTGACCATCACTCTCCCGGGACAGAGACACACTGACCATCACTGTCCGGGGACAGAGACACACTGACCATCACTGTCCCAGGACAGAGACACACTGACCATCACTGTCCGGGGACAGAGACACACTGACCATCACTGTCCCAGGACAGAGACACACTGACCATCACTGTCCGGGGACAGAGACACACTGAAAATCACTGTCTTGGGACAGACACAGTGACCATCACTGTCCTGGGACAGAGACACAAGGACCATCACTGTCCCGGGACATAGACACACAGACCATCAGTCTCCCGGGTCAGAGACACACTGACCATCACTGTGCCGGGACAGAAACAGACTGACCATCACTGTCCCGGGACAGAGACACAGTGACCATCACTGTCCCGGGACAGAGACACACAGATTATCACTGTCCTGGGACAGAGACTCACAGACCATCACTGTCCCGGGACAGAGACCCACTGACTATCACTGTCGTGGGACAGAGACACACTGACCATCACTGTCCCGGGACAGAGACACACTGACCATCACTGTCTCAGGACAGAGACACACTGACCATCACTGTCCTGGGACAGAGCCACACTGACCATCGCTCTCCTGGAACAGAGACACACTGACCATCACTGTCCCGGGACAGAGGCACACTGACCATCACTGTCCCAATACAGAGACACACTGACCATCACTGTCCTGGACAAACCCGACTGACCGGCACTGTCCCGGTACAGAGACTCACTAACCATCACTGTCCTGGGACAAACCCGACTGACTCGCATTGTGCCGGGAGAGAGGCACACTGACCACCACTGTCCTGGGACAGAGACACACTGACCATCACTGTCCTGGGACAGAAACACAATGACCATCACTGTCCTGGATCAGAGACACACTGACCATCACTGTCCTGGGACAGAGACATACTGACCCGTACTGTCCTAGAACACAGACACACTGACTATCACTGTCCCGGGACAGACACACTGACCATCACTGTCCCGGGACAGAGACACAGTGACCAACACTGTCCGGGGACAGAGACACACTGACCATCAGTGTCCGGGGACAGAGACACACTGACCATCACTGTCCCAGGACAGAGACACACTGACCATCACTGTCCGGGGACAGAGACACACTGACCATCACTGTCCCGGGACAGAGACACAGTGACCATCACTGTCCCGGGACAGAGACACACAGATTATCACTGTCCTGGGACAGAGACTCACAGACCATCACTGTCCCGGGACAGAGACCCACTGACCATCACTGTCGTGGGACAGAGACACACTGACCATCACTGTCCCGGGACAGAGACACACTGACCATCACTGTCCTGGGACAGTGGCACACTGACCATCACTGTCTCAGGACAGAGACACACTGACCATCACTGTCCTGGGACAGAGCCACACTGACCATCGCTCTCCTGGAACAGAGACACACTGACCATCACTGTCCCGCGAAAGAGGCACACTGACCATCACTGTCCCAATACAGAGACACACTGACCATCACTGTCCTGGACAAACCCGACTGACCGGCACTGTCCCGGTAGAGAGACTCACTAACCATCACTGTCCTGGGACAAACCCGACTGACTCGCATTGTGCCGGGAGAGAGGCACACTGACCACCACTGTCCTGGGACAGAGACACACTGACCATCACTGTCCTGGGACAGAAACACAATGACCATCACTGTCCTGGATCAGAGACACACTGACCATCACTGTCCGGGGACAGAGACATACTGACCCGTACTGTCCTAGGACACAGACACACTGACCATCACTGTCCCGGGACAGACACACTGACCATCACTGTCCCGGGACAGAGACACAGTGACCAACACTGTCCGGGGACAGAGACACACTGACCATCACTGTCTCAGGACAGAGACACACTGACCATCACTGTCCTGAGACAGAAACATAATGACCATCACTGTCTCAGGACAGAGACACACTGACCCGCACAGTCCCGGGACAGAGACACACTGACCATCACTGTCCGGGGACAGAGACACACTGAAAATCACTGTCCGGGGACAGACACAGTGACCATCACTGTCCTCGGACAGAGACACAAGGAACATCACTGTCCCGGGACAGAGACACACTGACCGTGACTGTGCCAGGACAGAGACACACTGACCATCACAGTCCCGGGACAGAGATGCACCGACCATCACTGTCCCAGGACAGAGACTCACAGACCATCACTGTCCCGGGACAGAGACACACTGACCATCACTGTCCTGGGACAGAGACACACTGACCATCAATGTCCAGGGACAGAGACACACTGACCATCACTGCCTCAGGACAGAGACACACTGACCATCACTGTCCCGGGACAGAGACACACTGACCCGCACTGTCCCAGGACAGAGATACACTGACCATCGCTGTCCCGGGACAGAGAAACACTGACCATCACTGTACTGGGACAGAGACACACTGACCATCACATTCCTGGGACAGAGACACACTGACCATCACTGTCCTGGGACAGAGACACACTGACCATCACTGTCCCGGGACGGAGACGCACTGACCATCACAGTCCTTGGACAGAGACGCACCGACCATCACTGTCCCCGGGATAGAGTCGCACTGACCATCACTGTCCCGGGACAGAGACACACTGACCTGCACTGTCCCGGGACAGAGACACACTGACCATCACTGTCCTGGGACAGAAACACACTGACCATCACTGTCTCGGGACAGAGCTACACTGACCATCACAGTCCTGGGTCAGAAACACACTGACCAGCACTGTTCTGGGACAGAATGACACTGACCATTACAGCCTCAGGACAGAGGCACACTGACCATCACTGTCCCGGGACAGAGACACACTGACCCGCACTGTCCCGGGACAGAGATACACTGACCATCGCTGTCCCGGGACAGAGAAACACTGACCATCACTGTTCTGGGTCAGAGACACACTGACCATCACATTCCTGAGACAGACACACACTGACCATCACTCTCCCGGGACAGAGACACACTGACCATCACTGTCCGGGGACAGAGACACACTGAAAATCACTGTCCTGGGACAGACACAGTGACCATCACTGTCCTGGGACAGAGACACAAGGAACATCACTGTCCCGGGACAGAGACACACTGACCGTGACTGTGCCGGGACGGAGACACACTGACCATCACAGTCCCGGGACAGAGACGCACCGACCATCACTGTCCCAGGACAGAGACTCACAGACCATCACTGTCCCGGGACAGAGACACAGTGACCATCACTGTCCCGGGACAGAGACACACTGACCATCAATGTCCCGGGACAGAGACACACTGACCATCACTGTCCCAGGACAGAGACACACTGACCATCACTGTCCCGGGACAGAGACACACTGACCATCACTGTCCTGGGACAGAGCCACACTGACCATCGCTCTCCTGGAACAGAGACACACTGACCATCACTGTCCCGGGACAGAGGCACACTGACCATCACTGTCCCAATACAGAGACACACTGACCATCACTGTCCTGGACAAACCCGACTGACCGGCACTGTCCCGGTACAGAGACTCACTAACCATCACTGTCCTGGGACAAACCCGACTGACTCGCATTGTGCCGGGAGAGAGGCACACTGACCACCACTGTCCTGGGACAGAGACACACTGACCATCACTGTCCTGGGACAGAAACACAATGACCATCACTGTCCTGGATCAGAGACACACTGACCATCACTGTCCTGGGACAGAGACATACTGACCCGTACTGTCCTAGAACACAGACACACTGACTATCACTGTCCCGGGACAGACACACTGACCATCACTGTCCCGGGACAGAGACACAGTGACCAACACTGTCCGGGGACAGAGACACACTGACCATCACTGTCCGGGGACAGAGACACACTGACCATCACTGTCCCAGGACAGAGACACACTGACCATCACTGTCCGGGGACAGAGACACACTGACCATCACTGTCCCAGGACAGAGACACACTGACCATCACTGTCCGGGGACAGAGACACACTGGAAATCACTGTCTTGGGACAGACACAGTGACCATCACTGTCCTGGGACGGAGACACAAGGACCATCACTATCCCGGAATATAGACACACTGACCATCAGACTCCCGAGTCAGAGACACACTGACCATCACTGTGCCGGGACAGAAACAGACTGACCATCACTGTCCCGGGACAGAGACACAGTGACCATCACTGTCCCGGGACAGAGACACACAGATTATCACTGTCCTGGGACAGAGACTCACAGACCATCACTGTCCCGGGACAGAGACCCACTGACCATCACTGTCGTGGGACAGAGACACACTGACCACCACTGTCCCAGGACAGAGACACACTGACCATCACTGTCCCGGGACAGAGACACACTGACCATCACTGTCCTGGGACAGTGGCACACTGACCATCACTGTCTCAGGACAGAGACACACTGACCATCACTGTCCTGGGACAGAGCCACACTGACCATCGCTCTCCTGGAACAGAGACACACTGACCATCACTGTCCCGCGAAAGAGGCACACTGACCATCACTGTCCCAATACAGAGACACACTGACCATCACTGTCCTGGACAAACCCGACTGACTGGCACTGTCCCGGTACAGAGACTCACTAACCATCACTGTCCTGGGACAAACCCGACTGACTCGCATTGTGCCGGGAGAGAGGCACACTGACCACCACTGTCCTGGGACAGAGACACACTGACCATCACTGTCCTGGGACAGAAACACAATGACCATCACTGTCCTGGATCAGAGACACACTGACCATCACTGTCCGGGGACAGAGACATACTGACCCGTACTGTCCTAGGACACAGACACACTGACCATCACTGTCCCGGGACAGACACACTGACCATCACTGTCCCGGGACAGAGACACAGTGACCAACACTGTCCGGGGACAGAGACACACTGACCATCACTGTCTCAGGACAGAGACACACTGACCATCACTGTCCTGAGACAGAAACATAATGACCATCACTGTCTCAGGACAGAGACACACTGACCCGCACAGTCCCGGGACAGAGACACACTGACCATCACTGTCCGGGGACAGAGACACACTGAAAATCACTGTCCTGGGACAGACACAGTGACCATCACTGTCCTGGGACAGAGACACAAGGAACATCACTGTCCCGGGACAGAGACACACTGACCGTGACTGTGCCGGGACAGAGACACACTGACCATCACAGTCCCGGGACAGAGATGCAACGACCATCACTGTCCCAGGACAGAGACTCACAGACCATCACTGTCCCGGGACAGAGACACACTGACCATCACTGTCCTGGGACAGAGACACACTGACCATCAATGTCCAGGGACAGAGACACACTGACCATCACTGCCTCAGGACAGAGACACACTGACCATCGCTGTCCCGGGACAGAGAAACACTGACCATCACTGTACTGGGACAGAGACACACTGACCATCACATTCCTGGGACAGAGACACACTGACCATCACTGTCCTGGGACAGAGACACACTGACCATCACTGTCCCGGGACGGAGGCGCACTGACCATCACAGTCCTTGGACAGAGACGCACCGACCATCACTGTCCCCGGGATAGAGTCGCACTGACCATCACTGTCCCGGGACAGAGACACACTGACCTGCACTGTCCCGGGACAGAGACACACTGACCATCACTGTCCTGGGACAGAAACACACTGACCATCACTGTCTCGGGACAGAGCTACACTGACCATCACAGTCCTGGGTCAGAAACACACTGACCAGCACTGTTCTGGGACAGAATGACACTGACCATTACAGCCTCAGGACAGAGGCACACTGACCATCACTGTCCCGGGACAGAGACACACTGACCCGCACTGTCCCGGGACAGAGATACACTGACCATCGCTGTCCCGGGACAGAGAAACACTGACCATCACTGTTCTGGGTCAGAGACACACTGACCATCACATTCCTGGGACAGACACACACTGACCATCACTCTCCCGGGACAGAGACACACTGACCATCACTGTCCGGGGACAGAGACACACTGAAAATCACTGTCCTGGGACAGACACAGTGACCATCACTGTCCTGGGACAGAGACACAAGGAACATCACTGTCCCGGGACAGAGACACACTGACCGTGACTGTGCCGGGACGGAGACACACTGACCATCACAGTCCCGGGACAGAGACGCACCGACCATCACTGTCCCAGGACAGAGACTCACAGACCATCACTGTCCCGGGACAGAGACACAGTGACCATCACTGTCCTGGGACAGAGACACACTGACCATCAATGTCCCGGGACAGAGACACACTGACCATCACTGCCTCAGGACAGAGACACACTGACCATCACTGTCCCGGGACAGAGACACACTGACCCGCACTGTCCCAGGACAGAGATCCACTGACCATCGCTGTCCCGGAACAGAGAAACACTGACCATCACTGTACTGGGACAGAGACACACTGACCATCACATTCCTGGGACAGAGACACACTGACCATCACTGTCCCGGGACGGAGACGCACTGACCATCACAGTCCTTGGACAGAGACGCACCGACCATCACTGTCCCCGGGATAGAGTCGCACTGACCATCACTGTCCCGGGACAGAGACACACTGACCTGCACTGTCCCGGGACAGAGACACACTGACCATCACTGTCCTGGGACAGAAACACACTGACCATCACTGTCTCGGGACAGAGCTACACTGACCATCACAGTCCTGGGTCAGAAACACACTGACCAGCACTGTTCTGGGACAGAATGACACTGACCATTACAGCCTCAGGACAGAGGCACACTGACCATCACTGTCCCGGGACAGAGACACACTGACCCGCACTGTCCCGGGACAGAGATACACTGACCATCGCTGTCCCGGGACAGAGAAACACTGACCATCACTGTACTGGGTCAGAGACACACTGACCATCACATTCCTGGGACAGACACACACTGACCATCACTCTCCCGGGACAGAGACGCAGTGACCATCACGGTCTTGGGACAGACAAAGTGACCATCACTGTCCTGGGACAGAAACACAAAGACCATCACTGTCTCAGGACAGAGACACACTGACCATCACTGTCCTTGGACAGAAACACAAAGATCATCACTGTCTCAGGACAGAGACACACTGACCATCACTGTCCCGGAACAAAGACACACTGACCTGCAATGTCGCGGGACAGAAATACACTGACCATCCCTGTCCCGGGGCAGAGACATACTAACCATCACTGTCCTGGGACAGAGACACACTGACCATCACTGTAATGGGACAGAGACACACTGACCATCACTGTCCCAGGACAGAGACACAGTGACCATCACTGTCCTGGGACAGAGACATACTGACCATCACTGTCCCGGAACAGAGACACACTGACCATCACTGTCCCGGGACAGAGACACACTGACCATCACTGTAACGGGACAGAGACACACTGAACATCACTGTCCCGGGACAGAGACATACTGACCATCACTGTCCTGGGACAGAGACGCACTGACCATCACTGTCTTGGGACAGACAAAGTGACCATCACTGTCCTGGGACAGAAATACAAAGACCATCACTGTCTCAGGACAGAGACACACTGACCATCACTGTCCCGGAACAAAGACAGACTGACCCGCAATGTCTCGGGACAGAAATACACTGACCATCCCTGTTCTGGGACAGAGACACACTGACCATCACTGTAATGGGACAGAGACACACTGACCATCACTGTCCCGGGACAGAGACACAGTGACCATCACTGTCCCGGGACAGAGACACACAGATTATCACTGTCCTGGGACAGAGACTCACAGACCATCACTGTCCCGTGACAGAGACACACTGACCAGCACTGTCGTGGGACAGAGACACACTGACCATCACTGTCCTGGGACAGAGACACACTGACCATCACTGTCCCGGGACAGAGACACACTGACCATCACTGTTCCAGGGCAAAACACACTGAGCATCACTGTCCCGGGACAGACACACTGACCATCACTGTCCCGGGACAGTGAAACACTGACCATCACTGTCCTGGGACAGAAACACAAAGACCATCACTGTCCCGGGACAGAGACACACTGACCGTCACTATCCTGGGACAGCAACACACTGACCATCACTGTCTCAGGACAGAGACACATTGACCATCACTGTCCATGGACAGAGACACACTGACCACCATTGTCCTGGGACAGACACACACTGACCATCACTGTCCTGGGACAGAGGCATACTGACCCGCACTGTCCTAGGACAGAGACACACTGACCATCACTGTCCTGGGACAGACACACTGACCATCACTGTTCCGGGACCGAAACACAGCGACCAACAATGTCCCGGAATAGAGACACACTGACCATCACTGTCCCGTGATAGAGACAGACTGACCATCACTGTCTCGGGACAGAGACACACTGACCATCACTGTCCCAGGACAGAGAGGCACTGACCATCACTGTCCCGGGACAGAGACACACTGACCATCACTGTCCGGGGACAGAGACACACTGACCATCACTGTCCCAGGACAGAGACAAACTGACCACCACTGTCCGGGGACAGAGACACACTGACCATCACTGTCCCAGGACAGAGACACACTGACCATCACTGTCCGGGGACAGAGACACACTGAAAGTCACTGTCTTGGGACAGACACAGTGACCATCGCTGTCCTGGGACAGAGACACAAGGACCATCACTGTCCCGGGACATAGACACACAGACCATCAGTCTCCCGGGTCAGAGACACACTGACCATCACTGTGCCGGGACAGAAACAGACTGACCATCACTGTCCCGGGACAGAGACACAGTGACCATCACTGTCCCGGGACAGAGACACACAGATTATCACTGTCCTGGGACAGAGACTCACAGACCATCACTGTCCCGGGACAGAGACCCACTGACCATCACTGTCGTGGGACAGAGACACACTGACCATCACTGTCCCGGGACAGAGACACACTGACCATCACTGTCCCAGGGCAAAACACACTGACCTTCACTGTCCCGGGACAGACACACTGACCATCACTGTCCCGGGACAGAGACACACTGACCATCACTGTCCCAGGACAGAGACACATTGACCATCACTTTCCCAGGACAAGAATACACTGAACATCACTGCCCAGGGACAGAGACACACTGACCAGCATTGTCCTGGGACAGACAGACAGACCATCAATGTCCCGGGACACAGAAGCACTGACCATCACTGTCCCAGGACAGAGACACACTGACCGTCACTATCCTGGGACAGCAACACACTGACCATCACTGTCCCGGGACAGAGACACACTGACTACCAGTGTCCCGGGACAGAGACAAACTGACCATCACTGTGCCGGGACAGAGACACACTGACCATCACTGTCCCGGGACAGAGACACATTGATCTTCACTGTCCCAGGACAGAGACACACTGACCATCACTGTCCTTGGACAGAGACACACTGACCATCACTGTCCCAGGACAGAGACACACTGACCATCACTGTCCCGGGACAGAGACACACTGACTACCAGTGTCCCGGGACAGAGACAAACTGACCATCACTGTCCCGTGATAGAGACACACTGACCATCACTGTCTCGGGACAGAGACACACTGACCATCACTGTCCCAGGACAGAGAGGCACTGACCATCACTGTCCCGGGACAGAGACACACTGACCATCACTGTCCGGGGACAGAGACACACTGACCATCACTGTCCCAGGACAGAGACACACTGACCATCACTATCCGGGGACAGAGACACACTGACCATCACTGTCCCAGGACAGAGACACACTGACCATCACTGTCCGGGGACAGAGACACACTGAAAATCACTGTCTTGGGACAGACACAGTGACCATCACTGTCCTGGGACAGAGACACAAGGACCATCACTGTCCCGGGACATAGACACACAGACCATCACTGTTCCGGGACAGTGGCACACTGACCATCACTGTCTCAGGACAGAGACACACTGACCATCACTGTCCTGGGACTGAGCCACACTGACCATCGCTCTCCTGGAACAGAGACACACTGACCATCACTGTCCCGGGACAGAGGCACACTGACCATCACTGTCCCAATACAGAGACACACTGACCATCACTGTCCTGGACAAACCCGACTGACCGGCACTGTCCCGGTACAGAGACTCACTAACCATCACTGTCCTGGGACAAACCCGACTGACTCGCATTGTGCCGGGAGAGAGGCACACTGACCACCACTGTCCTGGGACAGAGACACACTGACCATCACTGTCCTGGGACAGAAACACAATGACCATCACTGTCCTGGATCAGAGACACACTGACCATCACTGTCCTGGGACAGAGACATACTGACCCGTACTGTCCTAGAACACAGACACACTGACTATCACTGTCCCGGGACAGACACACTGACCATCACTGTCCCGGGACAGAGACACAGTGACCAACACTGTCCGGGGACAGAGACACACTGACCATCACTGTCCGGGGACAGAGACACACTGACCATCACTGTCCCAGGACAGAGACACACTGACCATCACTGTCCGGGGACAGAGACACACTGACCATCACTGTCCCAGGACAGAGACACACTGACCATCACTGTCCGGGGACAGAGACACACTGGAAATCACTGTCTTGGGACAGACACAGTGACCATCACTGTCCTGGGACAGAGACACAAGGACCATCACTATCCCGGGATATAGACACACTGACCATCAGTCTCCCGGGACAGAGATACACTGACCATCCCTGTCCCAGGGCAGAGACACACTGACCATCACTGTCCTGGGACAGAGACACACTGACCATCACTGTCTCAGGACAGAGACACACTGACCATCACTGTCCTGAGACAGAAACATAATGACCATCTCTGTCTCAGGACAGAGACACACTGACCCGCACTGTCCCGGGACAGAGACACACTGACCATCACTGTCCGGGGACAGAGACACACTGAAAATCACTGTCCTGGGACAGACACAGTGACCATCACTGTCCTGGGACAGAGACACAAGGAACATCACTGTCCCGGGACAGATACTCACAGACCATCACTGTCCCGGGACAGAGACACACTGACCATCACTGTACTGGGACAGAGACACACTGACCATCAATGTCCCGGGACAGAGGCACACTGACCATCAATGTCCCTGGACAGAGACACACTGACCATCAATGTCGCGGGACAGAGACGCACTGACCATCAATATCCGGGGACAGAGACACACTGACCATCACAGTCCCGGGACAGAGACGCACCGACCATCACTGTCCCGGGACAGAGACACACTGACCTGCACTGTCCCGGGACAGAGACACACTGACCATCACTGTCCTGGGACAGAAACTCACTGACCATCACTGTTCTGGGACAGAAAGACACTGACCATCACTGCCTCAGGACAGAGACACACTGACCATCACTGTCCCAGGACAGAAACACACTGACCCGCACTGTCCCAGGACAGAGATACACTGACCATCGCTGTCCCAGGACAGAGAAACACTGACCATCACTGTACTGGGACAGAGACACACTGACCATCACATTCCTGGGACAGAGACACACTGACCATCACTGTCCTGGGACAGAGACACACTGACCATCACTGTCCCGGGACGGAGATGCACTGACCATCACAGTCCTTGGACAGAGACGCACCGACCATCACTGTCCCCGGGATAGAGTCGCACTGACCATCACTGTCCCGGGACAGAGACACACTGACCTGCACTGTCCCGGGACAGAGACACACTGACCATCACTGTCCTGGGACAGAAACACACTGACCATCACTGTCTCGGGACAGAGCTACACTGACCATCACAGTCCTGGGTCAGAAACACACTGACCAGCACTGTTCTGGGACAGAATGACACTGACCATTACAGCCTCAGGACAGAGGCACACTGACCATCACTGTCCCGGAACAGAGACACACTGACCCGCACTGTCCCGGGACAGAGATACACTGACCATCGCTGTCCCGGGACAGAGAAACACTGACCATCACTGTACTGGGTCAGAGTCACACTGACCATCAGATTCCTGGGACAGACACACACTGACCATCACTCTCCCGGGACAGAGACGCACTGACAATCACTGTCCTGGGACAGAAACACAAAGACCATCACTGTCTCAGGACAGAGACACACTGACCATCACTGTCCCGGAACAAAGACACACTGACCCGCAATGTCCCGGGACAGAAATACACTGACCATCCCTGTCCCGGGGCAGAGACATACTAACCATCACTGTCCTGGGACAGAGACACACTGACCATCACTGTAATGGGACAGAGACACACAGACCATCACTGTCCCAGGACAGAGACACAGTGACCATCACTGTCCTGGGACAGAGACATACTGACCATCACTGTCCCGGAACAGAGACACACTGACCATCACTGTCCCGGGACAGAGACACACTGACCATCACTGTAACGGGACAGAGACACACTGAACATCACTGTCCCGGGACAGAGACATACTGACCATCACTGTCCTGGGACAGAGACGCACTGACCATCACTGTTTGGGACAGACAAAGTGACCATCACTGTCCTGGGACAGAAATACAAAGACCATCACTGTCTCAGGACAGAGACACACTGACCATCACTGTCCCGGAACAAAGACAGACTGACCCGCAATGTCTCGGGACAGAAATACACTGACCATCCCTGTTCTGGGACAGAGACACACTGACCATCACTGTAATGGGACAGAGACACACTGACCATCACTGTCCCGAGACAGAGACACAGTGACCATCACTGTCCCGGGACAGAGACACACAGATTATCACTGTCCTGGGACAGAGACTCACAGACCATCACTGTCCCGTGACAGAGACACACTGACCAGCACTGTCGTGCGACAGAGACACACTGACCATCACTGTCCTGGGACAGAGACACACTGACCATCACTGTCCCGGGACAGAGACACACTGACCATCACTGTTCCAGGGCAAAACACACTGAGCATCACTGTCCCGGGACAGACACACTGACCATCACTGTCCCGGGACAGTGACACACTGACCATCACTGTCCTGGGACAGAAACACAAAGACCATCACTGTCCCAGGACAGAGACACACTGACCATCACTATCCTGGGACA
Source organism: Mustelus asterias (assembly GCF_964213995.1). Classification (NCBI taxonomy): domain Eukaryota; kingdom Metazoa; phylum Chordata; class Chondrichthyes; order Carcharhiniformes; family Triakidae; genus Mustelus; species Mustelus asterias. Next base: position 28,707,222 of record NC_135828.1, read on the forward strand.
GCAACACACTGACTATCACTGTCTCGGGACAGAGACACACTGGCCATCACTGTCCCGGGACAGAAACACACTGACCATCACTGTCCTTGGACAGAGACACACTGATCTTCACTGCCCCAGGACAGAGACACACGGACCATCACTGTCCCGGGACAGAGACACAGTGACCAACACTGTCCCGGAATAGAGACACACTGACCATCACTGTCCCAGGACAGAGGCACACTGACCATCACTGTCCCAGGACAGAGGCACACTGACCATCACTGTCCCAGGACAGAGACACACTGACCATCACTGTCCCGTGATAGAGACACACTGACCATCACTGTCTCGGGGCAAAGACACACTGAACATCACTGTCTCGTGAAAGAGACACACTGACCATTACTGTCCCAGGACAGAAACACACTGACCATCACTGTCCAGAGACAGACACACTGACCATTATTGTCCCGGGACAGAGACACACTGACCCGCACTGTCCCAGGCAGAGACACACTGACCATCACTGTCCTGGGATAGAAACACACTGACCATCAGTGTCTCGGGACAGAGACGCACTGACCATCACTTTCCCCGGACAGAGATACACTGACCAACACTGTCCTGAGAGAGAAACACACTGACCATCACTGTCCCAGAACAGATACACTGAACATCTCTGTCCCAGGATAAAGCCCACTGACCCGCACTGTCCCGGAACAGATACACTGACCAGCACGGTCCTGGGACAGACAGACAGACCATCACTGTCCCGGGACAAAGCTGCACTGACCATCACTGTCCCGGGACAGAGCTGCACTGACCATCACTGTCCCAGGAAAGAGATGCACTGACCATCACTGTCCCGGGACAGCGACACACTGACCCGCACTGTCCCGGGACAGCGACACACTGACCATCACTCTCCTGGGACAGAAACACACTGACCATCACTGTCTCGGGACAGAGACGCACTGACCATCACTATCCTGGGACAGAGACACACTGACCATCACTGTCCCAGGACAGAGACGCAATGACCATCACTGTCCCAGATCAGAGACACACTGACCGTCACTGTCCCGGGACAGAGGCACTCTGGCCATCATTGTCCCGGGACAGAGACACACTGACCATCACTGTCCCGGGACAGACACAGTGACCATCACTGTCCCGGGACAGACACACTGACTTTCACTGTGCTGGGACAGAGACACACTGACCACCACTGTCCCGGGACAGAGACACACTGACCATCACTGTCCCGGGACAGAGACACTCTGGCCATCATTGTCCCGGGACAGAGACACACTGACCATCACTGTCCCGGGACAGACACAGTGACCATCACTGTCCCGGGACAGACACACAGACCTTCACTGTGCTGGGACAGAGACACACTGACCCGCACTGTCCCGGGACAGAGATACACTGACCATCCCTGTCCCGGGGCAGAGACACACTGACCATCACTGTCCTGGGACAGAGACACAACGACCATCACTGCCCCGGGACAGAGACACACTGACCATCACTGTCCTGGGCCACAGACACACTGACCATCACTCTCCTGGGCCAGAGACACACTGACCATCACTGACCTGGGACAGAGACACGAGGACAATCATTGCCCCGGGACAGAGACACACTGACCACCACTGTCTCGGGACAGACACATTGTCCATCACTGTCCTGGGACAGTGACACACTGACCATCACTGTCCCGGGACAGAGATAAACTGACCATCACTGTCCCAGGACAGAGACACACTGACCATCACTGTCCTGGGACAACCAAGACTGACCCGCACTGTTCCGGGACAGAGACATACTGACCATCACTGTCCCAGGACAGAGACACACTGACCATCACTGCCCCAGGACAGAGACACACTGACCATCACTGTCCTGTGACAGAGACACACTGACCCGCACTGTCCTAGGACAGAGACACACTGACCATCACTGTCCCAGGACAGACACACTGACCATCACTGTCCCGGGTCAGAGACACAGTGACCAACACTGTCCCGGATTAGAGACACACTGACCATCACTGTCCCGGGACAGAGGCACACTGAACATCACTGTCTCGCGAAAGAGACACACTGACTATTACTGTCCCAGGACAGAAACACACTGACCATCACTGTCCCAGGACAGAGACGCATTGACCATCACAGTCCTGGGACAGCGACACACTGACCATCACTGTCCCAGGACAGAGACACACTGACCAACACTATGCCGGCACAGAGACACACTCACCATCAGTGTCCCAGGACAGAGACACACTGACCATCACTGTCCCGTGACAGACACACTGACCATCACTGTCCTTGTGCAGAGACACACTGACCATCACTTTCCCAGGACAGAGATAAACTGACCATCACTGTTCTGGGACAGAAACACACTGACCATCAATGTCCCAGAACAGACACTCTGACCATCACTGTCCCAGGGCAAAGCCCTCTGACCCGCAGACACAGTGACCATCACTGACCCGGAACAGAGACACACTGACCATCACTGTCCCGAGAAAGAGACACACTGATCATCACTGTCCAAGTAAAAGGCCCACTGACCATCACTGTCCCAGGGCAGAGACACACTGACCATCACTGTCCCAGGGCAGAGACACACTGACCATCACTGTCCCAGGACAAAGCCCACTGACCCGCATTGTCCTGGAACAGAGACACACTGACCAGCACTTTCCCGGAACAGAGACACTCTGACCATCACTGTCCCAGGACAGAGACACACTGACCCGCACTGTCCCGGGACAGAAACACACTGACCATCACTGTCCTGGGAGAGAAACACACTGACCATCACTGTCTCGGGACAGAGACACATTGACCATCACTGACCTGGGACAGAGACACACTGACCATCACTGGCTCGGGACAGACACAGTGACCACCACTGTCCTGGGACAGAGACACACGGAGCATCACTGTCCCAGGACAGAGTCACACTGACCATCACAGACCCGGGACAGAGACACACTGACCATCTCTGTCCCGGGACAGAGACACACTGACCATCACTGTCCCGGGTCAGAGACACACTGACCATCACTGTCCCGGGACAGAGACACACTGACCATCACTTTCCCAGGACAGAGACTCACTGACCATCGCTGTCCCAGGACAGAGACACACTGACAATCACTGTCTCACGACAGAGACACTGACCATCACTGTCCTTGGACAGAGACACACTGACCATCACTGTCCTGGGACAAACCCAACTGACCATCACTGTCCACGGACAGAGACACTGACCATCACTGTCCTGGAACAGAGACACACTGACCATCACTGTCCAAGTAAAAAGCCCACTGACCATCACTGTCCCAGGGCAGAGACACACTGACCATCACTGTCCCAGGACAAAGCCCACTGACCCGCACTGTCCTGGAACAGAGACACACTGACCAGCACTTTCCTGGAACAGAGACACAATGACCATCACTGTCCTGGGACAAACCCCACTGACCATCACTGTCCAGCAGCAGAGACGCACTGATCATCACTGTCCCGGGACCGAGACACACTGACCAGCACTGACCGGGGACAGAGACACACTAACCATCACTGTCTCGGGAAGAGATACACTGACCATCACTGTCCCGGGACAGAGACACACTGACCATCACTGTCCCAGGACAGACACACTGATCATCACTGTCCCGGGACAGAGACACACTGACCATCACTGTCCTGGGACAGAGACACACTGACGATCACTGTCCTTCGATTGAGACACACTGACCATCACTGTCCCAGGACAGAGACTCACTGACCATCGCTGTCCCAGGACAGAGACTCACTGACCATCGCTGTCCCAGGACAGAGACACACTGACAATCACTGTCTCACGACAGAGACACTGACCATCACTGTCCTTGGACAGAGACACACTGACCATCACTGTCCTGGGACAAACCCAACTGACCATCACTGTCCCGGGACAGAGACACTGACCATCACTGTCACGGGACAGAGACACAGTGACCATCACTGACCCGGAACAGAGACACACTGACCATCACTGTCCCGGGACAGAGACACACTGACCACCACTGTCCTGTGATTGAGACACACTGACCATCACTGTCCCAGGACAGAGACTCACTGACCATCGCTGTCCCAGGACAGAGACACACTGACAATCACTGTCCTTGGACAGAGACACACTGACCATCACTGTCCTGGGACAAACCCAACTGACCATCACTGTCACGGGACAGAGACACAGTGACCATCACTGACCCGGAACAGAGACACACTGACCATCACTGTCCCGAGAAAGAGACACACTGATCATCACTGTCCAAGTAAAAGGCCCACTGACCATCACTGTCCCAGGGCAGAGACACACTGACCATCACTGTCCCAGGGCAGAGACACACTGACCATCACTGTCCCAGGACAAAGCCCACTGACCCGCATTGTCCTGGAACAGAGACACACTGACCAGCACTTTCCTGGGACAGAGACACAATGACCATCACTGTCCTGGGACAAACCCCACTGACCGTCACTGTCCCGGGACAGAGACACACTGACCATCAGTGGGAGTGGGAGGCCAGTATACTGCATTCGGTGTGGGATGTGGGAGTTCCTGGAGACAACTTGCCTCCCGGAAGTCCATATCTGTGCCAGATGTGTGGAACTGCAACTCCTGAAGGATCGTGTAAGGGAGCTGGTGCTGAGGCTCGATGAACTCAGTTTAGTTAGGGAAAATGAGAGAGTAATAGATAAAAGTTATAGTCAGGTAGTGACACCAGGGTCTCGCAAGGATGACTCGTGGGTCACGGTTAGGAGGGGTAATAGTCAGAAGGGTGATGTGCCAGAAAGTACCCCAGTGGCAGTCTCCCATAAAGGAAAGGGATGAGCAACAGATGGGAGAAGGGAAGGGAGTGAGCAGTCTGTGGAGGGATCCCCTGTGGTTGTCCCCCTCCAAAATAGGTATATTGTTTTGGATTCTGTGGAGGGGGATGACCCTCCAGGGGTAAGCCACGAGGACCAGATCGCCTCCACGGAGACAGGCTCAGGGGTCCGGAAGGGAAAGAAGGGGTTTAGGAGAGCGATAGTTGTGGGGGACGCCATGGTTAGAGGCACGGACAGGCGGTACTGTGGGAGTGAATGAGAATCCAGGATGGTAGTCTGCCTCCCTGGTGCCGGGGTACTGGATGTCTCCGAGAGGGTAGGAAGCATATTTAAAAAGGAAGGTAGTCAAACTGATGTGATTGTACACATTAGTGCAAATGATGTAGGTAGGAAGAGCAGGGGGGTCATACGAGAGAAATTCAGGGAGTTGGGTGCTAGGCTAAAAAGTAAGACCTCCAGGGTAGCAATCTCTGGACTGCTCCCGGTGTCTAGTGCAAGTGAGGCTCGGAACAGGGAGATTCTACAGTTGAACGCGTGGCTAAAGGACTGGTGCAAGAGGGAGGGTTTTAAATTCATAGATAACTGGGAAATCTTCAAGTCAGGATGGCAACTGTACAGAAAGGATGGGTTACACCTTAACTGGAAGGGAGCAAATATCCTGGCTGGGAGTTTTGCTAGAGTGTTTCGGCAGGATTTAAACTAGTGTGGCAGGGGGGTGGGGAACAAAACAGGAGGTCAGTAAATACTGAGGCTGGGGTTGAGCTGGGGGCCAGGGCAAGGCTAGCTAAGAAGAGGAGCACTCTGGAGGAGGATGACCTGAGTGAGCCTGGAGGTCTGGAGTGCATCTGCTTCAATGCGAGGAGTGTAACGGGTCAAACAGACGAACTTAGGGCCTTAATGCTTATGCGGAATTTGGATGTGGTTGCGGTGACGGAAACTTGGTTAAAAGGACAGGACTGGCAGCTGAATATTCCGGGGTATAAGTGTTTTAGGCGAGACAGAGGAGAGGCTAAAAAAGGTGGGGGAGTAGCGATATTAGTTAAGGAGCATATTACCGCGGTGCAGAGGGTAGACAACTTAGAGGGGTCATGTACTGAGTCGCTGTGGGTGGAACTCAGAAACAGGAAGGGTGCAGTCACTATGCTGGGGGTGTACTACAGACCACCCAACAGCCCACGGGAAGTGGAGGAAAGGATATGTCAGGAGATTCTGGATAGGTGCAGAAAACATAGGGTTGTTGTAGTGGGGGACTTTAATTTCCCTGGCACAGACTGGAAAGTGCTTAGAGCTGGGGGTCCGGACGGGGAGGAATTTGTAAAATGCGTACTGGAAGGTTCTTTGGAACAGTATGTAGATAGCCCGACTAGAGAGGGGGCTATACTGGACCTAGTTCTGGGAAATGAGCCCGGTCAGGTCGTCAAAGTTTCGGTAGGGGAACATGTGGCAAATAGTGACCACAACTCTGTTAACTTTAGGATAGTAATGGACAAGGATGAGTGCTGTCCTACGGGCAGGGTGCTAAATTGGGGGAAGGCTGACTATAGCCGGATTAGGCAGGAATTGGTGGATATTGATTGGGAGAGGATGTTCGAGGGTAAGTCCGCGTCTGGCATGTGGGAGTCTTTTAAGGAACTATTGATAAGGCTGCAGGATAGGCATGTGCCTGTAAAAAGGAAAGATAGGAAAGGTAGGATTCGAGAGCCGTGGATAACCAGGGAAATTGAGGATCTGATTAAAATGAAAAGGGAGGCGTACGTTAAGTCCAGGCAACTGAAAACAGATGGAGCTCTGGAGGAATAGAGTGAGTAGGAAAGAACTCAAACGGGGAGTTAGAAGGGCAAAAAGAGGTCACGAGATGTTCTTGGCAGGCAGGATTAAGGAGAATCCTAAGGCATTCTATTCATACGTTAGGAACAAAAGAGTTGTCAGGGAGAAAATCGGACCTCTCAGGGACAAAGGAGGGGATTTATGCTTAGAACCCAAGGGAATAGGGGAGATCCTAAATGAATACTTTGCATCGGTATTCACGAAGGAGAGGGGCGTGTTAACCGGGAGTGTCTCGGAGGGAGGTGTTGACCCGTTAGAGAAAATCTCCATTACAAGAGAGGAAGTGTTAGGTTTTTTAGGGAACATTAAAACTGACAAAGCCCCAGGGCCTGATGGCATCTATCCTCGACTGCTCAGGGAGACGAGAGATGAAATTGCTGGGCCTCTGACGGAAATCTTTGTCGCTTCTTTGGACACGGGTGAGGTCCCTGAGGATTGGAGGATAGCGAATGTGGTCCCGTTGTTTAAGAAGGGTAGCAGGGATAACCCAGGAAATTACAGGCCGGTGAGCTTGACGTCCGTGGTAGGGAAGTTGTTGGAGAGGATTCTTAGAGACAGGATGTATGTGCATTTAGAACGGAACAATCTCATTAGTGACAGACAGCATGGTTTTGTAAGAGGGAGGTTGTGCCTTACAAATTTGGTGGAGTTTTTTGAGGAAGTGACAAAAACGGTTGATGAAGGAAGGGCCGTGGATGTCGTCTATATGGATTTCAGTAAGGCATTTGACAAAGTCCCACATGGCAGGTTGGTTAAGAAGGTTAAGGCTCATGGGATACAAGGAGAAGTGGCTAGATGGGTGGAGAACTGGCTTGGCCATAGGAATCATGATGTGGAGATGCCGGCGTTGGACTGGGGTAAACACAGTAAGAAGTTTAACAACACCAGGTTAAAGTCCAACAGGTTTATTTGGTAGCAAAAGCCACACAAGCTTTCGAGGCTCTGAGCCCCTTCTTCAGGTGAGTGGGAATTCTGTTCACAAGTATTCGCATTCCAACCATTATTCATGTAAATTGAGTCTGTGTCTTTATAAGTTCTGTTTGTGAACAGAATTCCCACTCACCTGAAGAAGGGGCTCAGAGCCTCGAAAGCTTGTGTGGCTTTTGCTACCAAATAAACCTGTTGGACTTTAACCTGGTGTTGTTAAACTTCTTACTGTGTTGGCCATAGGAGACAGAGGGTAGTGGTCGAAGGGTCTTTTTCCGGCTGGAGGTCTGTGACCAGTGGTGTTCCGCAGGGCTCTGTACTGGGACTTCTGCTATTTGTGATATATACAAATGATTTGGAAGAAGGTGTAACTGGTGTAATCAGCAAGTTTGCGGATGAAACGAAGATGGCTGGAATTGCGGATAGCGAAGAGCATTGTCGGGCAATACAGCAGGATATAGATAGGCTGGAAAATTGGGCGGAGAGGTGGCAGATGGAGTTTAATCCAGATAAATGCGAAGTGATGCATTTTGGAAGAAATAACGTAGGGAGGAGTTATACAATAAATGGCAGAGTCATCAGGAGTATAGAAACACAGAGGGACCTAGGTGTGCAAGTCCACAAATCCTTGAAGGTGGCAACACAGGTGGAGAAGGTGGTGAAGAAGGCATATCATAGAATCATAGAAACCCTACAGTGCAGAAGGAGGCCATTCGACCCATCGAGTCTGCACCGACCACAATCCCACCCAGGCCCTACCCCCACATATTTTACCCGCTAATCCCTCTAACCTACACATCCCAGGACTCTAAGGGGCAATTTTTTAACCTGGCCAATCAACCTAACCCGCACATCTTTGGACTGTGGGAGGAAACCGGAGCACCCGGAGGAAACCCACGCAGACACGAGGAGAATGTGCAAACTCCACACAGACAGTGACCCGAGCCGGGAATCGAACCCAGGACCCTGGAGCTGTGAAGCAGCAGTGCTAACCACTGTGCTACCGTGCCGCCCTCAAGCATATGGTATGCTTGCCTTTATAGGACGGGGAATAGAGTATAAAAGCTGGAGTCTGATGATGCAGCTGTATAGAACGCTGGTTAGGCCACATTTGGAGTACTGCGTCCAGTTTTGGTCGCCGCACTACCAGAAGGACGTGGAGGCATTGGAGAGAGTGCAGAGAAGGTTTACCAGGATGTTGCGTGGTATGGAGGGTCTTAGCTATGAGGAGAGATTGGGTAGACTGGGGTTGTTCTCCTTGGAAAGACGGAGAATGAGGGGAGATCTAATAGAGGTATACAAGATTATGAAGGGTATAGATAGGGTGAACAGTGGGAAGCTTTTTCCCAGGTCGGAGGTGACGATCACGAGGGGTCACGGGCTGAAGCTGAGAGGGGCGGCACGGTAGCACAGTGGTTAGCACTGCTGCTTCACAGCTCCAGGGTCCCGGGTTCGATTCCCAGCTCGGGTCACTGTCTGTGTGGAGTTTGCACATTCTCCTCGTGTCTGCGTGGGTTTCCTCCGGGTGCTCCGGTTTCCTCCCACAGTCCAAAGATGTGCGGGTTAGGTTGATTGGCCAGGTTAAAAATTGCCCCTGAGGTGCGTAGGTTAGAGGGATTAGTGGGTAAATATGTGGGGGTAGGGCCTGGGTGGGATTGTGGTCGGTGCAGACTCGATGGGCCGAATGGCCTCCTTCTGCACTGTAGGGTTTCTATGACTTCTATGATTCTATAACTCAGACATCAGAGGGACGTTTTTTACACAGAGGGTGGTGGGGGCCTGGAATGCGCTGCCAAGTAGGGTGGTGGAGGCAGGCATGCTGACATCGTTTAAGACTTACCTGGATAGTCACATGAGCAGCCTGGGAATGGAGGGATACAAACGATTGGTCTAGTTGGAGTTCACTGTTTGTGAACAGAATTCCCACTCACCTGAAGAAGGGGCTCAGAGCCTCGAAAGCTTGTGTGGCTTTTGCTACCAAATAAACCTGTTGGACTTTAACCTGGTGTTGTTAAACTTCTTACTATTCCTGTAGACAATGACGACCCAAAGATCAAAGCCAAAGGCTCTGCAATCTCCTCTCTAGCCTCCCAGAGAATCCTAGGATAAATCCCATCCGGCCCAGGGGACTTATCTATTTTCACACTTTCCAGAATTGCTAACACCTCCTCCTTATTAACCTCAATCCCTTCCAGCCCAATAGCCTGTATCTCAGTATTCTCCTCGACAACATTGTCTTTTTCCTGTGTGAATACTGACGAAAAATATTCATTTAGTGCCTCTCCTATCTCTTCGGACTCCACGCACAACTTCCCACTAGTGTCCTTGACTGGCCCTAATCTTACCCTCGTCATTCTTTTATTCCTGACATACCTATAGAAAGCTTTAGGGTTTTCCTTGGTCCTACCTGCCAAAGGCTTCTCATGTCCCCTCCTGGCTCTTCTTAGCTCTCTCTTCAGTTCCTTCCTGGCTAACTTGTAACTCTCAAGCGCCCTAACTGAGTCTTTACATCTCATCTTTACATAAGTCTCTTTCTTCCTCTTCACAAGAGATTCAACTACTTTAATAAACCACGGTTCCCTCGCTCGACCACTTCCTCGCTGCCTGACAGGTACATGCTTATCAAGGACACCCAGTAGCTGTTCCTTGAACAAGCTCCACATTTCAACTGTGCCCATCCCCTGCAGTTTCCTTCCACATCCTATGCATCCTAAATCGCGCCGAATCGCATCATAATTTCCTTTCCCCCAGCTATAACACTTGCCCTGCGGTATATACCTATTCCTTTCCATCGCTAAAGTAAACGTAACCGAATTGTGGTCACTATCATCAAAGTGTTCACCTACCTCCAAATCTAACACCTGGCCTGGTTCACTACCCAGTACCAAATCCAATGTGGCCTCGCCTCTTGTTGCCCTATCTACATACTGTGTCAGGAAACCCTCCTGCACACATTGGACAAAAACTGACCCATCTAAAGTACTCGAACTATAGCTTTTCCAGTCAATATTTGTAAAGTTAAAGTCCCCCATAACAACTACCCTGTTACTTTCGCTCCTATCCAGAATCATCTTTGCAATCCTTTCCTCTACATCTCTGGAACTTTTCGGAGGCCTATAGAAAACTCCCAACAGGGTGACCTCTCCTTTCCTGTTCCTAACCTCAGCCCATACTACGTCAGTAGACAAGTCCTCATCAAATGTCCTTTCTGCCACCGTAATACTGTCCTTGACTAACAATGCCACCCCTCCCCCCTCTTTTACCACCTTCCCTGATTTTACTGAAACATCTAAACCCCAGAACCTGCAACAACCATTCCTGTCCCTGCTCTATCCGTGTCTCCGAGATGGCCACAACATTGAAGTCCCAGGTACCAACCCATGCTGCAAGTTCACTCACCTTATTCCGGATGCTCCTTCCTGCCTGCCAGTACACTCCTGCGACGCTGAAACCTCATCCATGACCTCACTACTTTCAACCTCCTGTACACTGGATCTACAATTCAGGTTCCCATCCCCCTGCTGAATTAGTTGAAACCCTCCCGAAGAGCATTCGCAAATTTCCCCCCCAGGATATTGGTGCCCCTCTGGTTCAGGTGTCGACCATCCCATTTGTAGAGGTCCCACCTCCCCCAGAATGAGCCCCAATTGTCCAGGTATCTGAATCCCTCCCTCCTGCACCATTCCTGTAGCCACGTGTTCAACTGCTCTCTCTCCCTATTCCTCTCCTCACTATCACATGGCACGGGTAACAAACCAGAGATAACAACTGTTTGTTCTAGCCCTAAGCTTCCACCCTAACTCCTTGAATTTCTGCCTTACATCCCCATCCCTTTTCCTACCTATGTCTTGGGTGCCGATGTGAATCACAACTTGGGGCTGGTCCCCCTCCCCCTTAAGGATCCCGAAAACATGATCCAAGACATCACGGACCCTGGCACCTGGGAGACAACACACCAGCCGCGAGTCCCTCTCGCTCCCACAGAATCTCCCATCTATCCCCCTAACTATGGAGTCCCCAATGACTAATGCTCTACTCCTCTCCCCACTTCCCTTCTGAGCAACAGGGACAGACTCTGTGCCAGAGACCTGTACACCATGGCTTACCCCTGGTAAGTCGTCCTCCCCAACAGTATCCAAAACGGTATACTTGTTATACAGAGGAACGGCCACAGGGGATCGCTGCACTGACTGCTTCTTACCCCTTCTAACAGTCACCCAAGTATCCTCATTTCTAGTAGTATGAACCTCCCTGTAGCTTTTATCTGTAACTGTCTCTGCCTCGTGAATGATCCTGAGTTCATCCAGTTCCAGCTCCAGATCCCTAACACGGTCTTCAAGGAGCTGGAATTGGGTGCACTTCCTGCAGGTGCACTCAGCTGGGACACTAATGGTGTCCCTCACCTCAACCATCCCACAGGAGGAACATTGCACTGTCTGCACTGACATCCCTGCTAACTTCCCGAACTAAGAAACAAAAGAGAAAAGAAAAGAAAAAAAAACTCACCTGCTCTCACACCGAGTCTTTTCTTTTAAATTAGAGGAGGGGGAAGGGTGGGAGACTCTACACGTGTAGAGTCTCGGGTTACCTCCCCACTCAAATTTATTGGGCAAAAAACTGTCCCAGGTCTCCCTGCAACCTATTTCCGGTTTCCTGTGTTCAGGAAAAAACAACCAAAAAACAACTCAGAAAAAAGTAAGTAAAAAAAAATTCAGCTTATCTTATCTTCCAGTTCTGCCCTCCAAAAATCACTCCCCTCTCTGCCCGCTCCACCGGAAGAATGAGGTAGAACCTATAGAAGATATAGAAGAGGTTTACCAGGATGTTGCCTGGTCTGGAGGATATTAGCTTTGAGGGGAGGTTGGATAAACTCGGTTTGTTCTCACTGGAATGACGGATGTTGAGGGATGACCTGATAGAGGTTTACAGGATTATGAGTGGCATGGACAGAGTGGATAGCCGCTCTTTCCTAGGGTAGAAAAGCCTAGTACTAGGGGACATAGGTTTAAGGTGTGTGGGGGAAAAGTTTAGAGGAGATGTACAAGGCAAGTTTTTTTACACAGAGGGTGGTGAATGTCTGGAATGCGCTGCCCAGGGAGGTGGTGGGAGCAGGTACGATAGCGGCATTTAAGGGGCAACTAGACGAATACATGAATAGGATGGGAATGGAAAGATACGGACTCTGTAAGTGCATACGGATTTAGTTTAGGCAGGCATCATGATCGGTGCAGGCTTGGAGGGTCGAAGGGCCTGTTCCTGTGCTGTACTGTTCTTTGTTCTTTAGGAGCAGGCGAGTTGAGACAAGGGTGGAGATGCGTCATTTTACAGACGGCAAAAATACATGGTCAGTATTTATTTTGGGGTCAAATCTGACACCACGTTTGTGAATAGTTTGGTTTGATCAGACAATATCTATCATAACATTTAAGAAGTATTTGGATGTGCACTGGCAATGCCCAGGCTATGGTCCAAGTGCTGGAATATGGGATTGGAATAGTTGGGTGGTTTGTCTTTGACTGGCGCAGACATGATGGGCTGAAGGGCCTCTTTCTCTCCTGCGTGACTCTATGAGGGAGACGGATAGAACCAGTGACAGGAGAGCAGAGGGTGTAAAACAATGGCTTCAGTCTTCTCAACATTTAATTGGAGGAAATGTCTCCTAATCTGGAAGTGGATATCAGAGAAGCAAGCAGATACTATCCAGACGGTGGAGGTGTTGAGAGAGTTGGTGGTGAGATAGAAAGAGATCTCAGTGGCATATTGGGGGGAAGCTGACGTGATATTTTCAGATGATGTCACCGAGGGAGAGGATGTTGGTGTGAAATGGGAGGAGGAGCAAGTGTAGATCCTTGGGGGGACACCAGAGGTAATGGTACAGGAGCGGGAAAAGATTCACTGACTGTGATTATATAGTAAGAGTTTTAACAACACCAGGTTTTTATAGATCAGGATAAAACTTGGTGAAGGCAGTGCCAACCATGGGACGACATGGAAATGTGTTCGGGGAGGATGGTGTGATGAACTGTGTCAAAAGCTGCAGACTGGTCGAGAAGGCTACATGAAAACACAGAAACTGGGGGCAGGAGAAGACCATTCTCCACCGTTCATTAAGAGCATGGCTGATCATCCAACTCAATAATCTGATCCTGCCTTCCCCCCATGTCCCGTGATCCCTTTTGCCCAAAGTGCTATATCTAACTGTTTCTTGAAAAAATTCAATGTTTTGGCCTCAACGAGTACAAACCCAATCTGCTCAGTCTCTCCTCATAATCAACACCCCTCATCTCTGGTATCAACCTGGTGAACCTTCTCTGCACTCCCTCCAAGGCCAATACATCCTTCCGCAAATAAAGGGACCAATACTGCACACAGTATTCCAGCAGCGGCCTCACCAATGCCCTGTACAGATGCAGCAAGACATCTCTGCTTTTATATTCTATCCCCCTTGCGATATAGGCCAACATCCCATTTGCCTTCTTGATCACCTGTTGCACCTGCAGACTGTGTTTTTGCGTCTCATGCACAAGGACCCCCAGGTCCCTCTGCACAGCAGCATGTTGCACTTTTTTACCATTTAGACAATAATCCAATTTGATATTATTTCCTCCAAAGTGAATAACCTCGCATTTGTCAACGTTATACTCCATCTGCCAAATCCTCACCCACTCACTCAGCCTGTCCAAATCTCTCTGCAGACCTTCTATGCCCTCCACACGATTCACTTTTCCACTTATCTTTGTGTCATCTGCAAACTTTGTTACCCTACACTCAGTCCCCTCCTCCAGATCGTTGCTGTTTCATAAGCAGTGCTGTCTTCCTTCGTTGGTCGAGATGTTTCTCCTGTCTACACCCCTGATTCTACTTGATGATTTTCTGAAGCCAGATCCTTCCTCACTAATGTCCTTCTGTCATTCTTTACTATCAGGGTTATTCCTCCTCCTCTGCAATCCTGTCTGTATTCCCCTAAATATTGTGTAGCCTGGGATGTTTATTTCTCAACCTTAGGGCAGCACAGTGGAAGTGGTTAACATTGCTGCCTCACAGCTCCAGGATTTGATTCTGGCCTTGTCTTGTGGAGTCTGCACATTCTCCCCGTGTCTGCGTGGGTTTCCTCCGGTTTCCTCCCACAGTCCAAAGATGTGCAGGTTAGGTGGATTGGCTATGCTAAATTGCCCCTTAGTGTCCCAAGGATAGGGGGATTAGTGAGGTAAATACATAGTGTTACAGGGATATGGCACAGGTGGGTTACTTTGTCAGGGAGTTAGTGCAGACTCGATAGGCCGAATGGCCTCCTTCTGCACTGTAAGGATTCTATGATTCCTCGTTCACCTTGTAATCAAATTTGCATAATGGTAATTAGATCTAAATCATTTATCTGTAATTGCCCCTAGTTCATCTGTCTTATTGCAGATAAAGAATCTTTAATTTCATTTTTAAAAATTGAACTGCCTGCAATGTCCTTGTTTGCTGATGTACAACTTTTGTTAACCTGTCTCCTTCTGACCCACTGTTCTGATGCGCCGATCTCACTCTTTGGATCTTCCTAACTTCCCCGATTAGTTTAAAGCCGTCTACAAAGCTTATCATCCAATTGGTCAGGACATTGATCCCAGTCCAGTTCAAGTGGAGTCTACCCCAATGCAATAGCCCACTCTGCCCAGTTTTAATGCCAAAACTTCATGAATCGAAATGCCTTCTTCCCACCCCACTCTGAGCCAAGCATGGAAGTTAAAAATGTAATAGAGGTTGAAGGAAGAGGGAGGTCTGGGAAAAAGAATAAAAATCAGAGAGGGTGGAAGGTGGGAGAAACTAATTGACAAAAGAATTGATGATGCATCTTGATAGACATGTGAACGGGAGGGTGAACAGAGGGATAGAAACCATGTATCAGCGCAGACTTGGTGGGCCGAAGGGCCTATTCTTTATGTAGGGCCCAAGGGAAGAAGAAACAAGAAATGTCTCTCGAGGTGTGCATGGCTGATATTGAGCTGTCTGAAAGCAAAAACAAGTGGAAGGGATTGAGCACTGTACCTGAAGGGAACATGTACAGAGCAATGTAAAAGATAACCAAGAAAGTACAACTCCATTAAGAAAACCACATGGTAGAATAGAGACAGAGATAACAACAGGAAATGCTGGATATTCAGGTCAGGCAGCATCTATGCAGAGAGAAGCAGAGTTAATTGTTCAGGTTAATAACCTTTACAGTTTGAGTATTTTCAACATTTAGTCTTTGTTTCAGATTTCCAGCATCTACAGTAGTTGGCTTTTGATCCGTAGATAAGTTAGGAGAAATGCTGAACTCATCACTGTAATTAATAAATTTAATTCAAAGATTGACAAAAGTTATGGTTGGTCAAAGGGAGTAGGCAGTAATTAGATTAATAAATAAAAGTAAATTACTGCGGATGCGGAAATCTGAAACAAAAACAGAAAATGCTGGAAAATCTCAGCAGGTCTGACGTTATCTGTGGAGAGTAGAGCCAATGTCTCAAGTCAGGATGAAACATTAGGTTAAGAGGAATGATGGAATTGCAACACTGAAAGAGGTAAGAGATGAAGATAAATGAATCTAAAAAGGCACAAACACAAGAATGAGATTTTTAAAGATATTGGAGGATCAGGAACAAAATATGGTCAGCATGATGTCCGAACGGACTCTGTGCAGGATAGCTTCTGTGGTGACCTGAAGTTTAGGAGGGCAGAGAAACAGATATTGCCCAAGAGAGCTCTGGAGAAGGCAAGTCAGCCTGTGACAGGGAAGGCAGGAATGATGATTTCACCAATGTGTGCAAGGGTGAAGGCAATGTTAAAGATGTGAAAGTACACTAGTCTTTGACATAGTGGAATTGTCACTGGATGAGTAAATCCAGAGAAATATTCTGGGGATCTGGGTTCAAATCCCACCAAAGCAGATGTAGAAATTTGAATTCAATAAAAAAAATCTGGAAGTAAAAGTCTAATGATGACTGTGAATTGGTTGTTATAAAAATCCATCTGGTTCACTAATGTCCTTTAGAGAAGGAAATCTGCCATCCTTACCAGGTCTGGCCTACATGTGACTCCTGACCCACAGCAATGTGGTTGACTTCCAACTGCCCCCCCAGTTCAAGGGCGACTCGGGATGGACAATAAATGTTGGCCAGCCAACAACACCCATGTCCCACAAATGAAAACAAAATATTGTATAAAGGCAGATGGTCTAATTAATAAAACTAACATTGCCCCACCCCATCCAATTTCTGAACTGACAAAACATCAAGATGACTTTGGGGATAAAAGTAAGAGAAATTAAGACATGTCTCTCATGCAGGACATCAGCACACATGGTGGCATAGTGGTTAGCATTGCTGCCTCACAACGCCAGGGACCTGGGTTCGATTCCCAGCTTGGGACAATGTCTGTGCAGGCTGCACGTTCTCCCCATGTCTGCGTGGGTTTCCTCCGGTTCCCTCCCACAGTCCGAAAGACGTGCTGGTTAAGGTGCATTGGCCATGCTAAATTCTCCCTCAGTGTACCCAAACAGGTGCCGAGTGTGGCGACTGGCGAATTATCACAGTAACTTCATTGCAGTATTAATGTAAGCCTACTTGTGACACTAATGAATAAACTTTTATACTTTTAAAGTCAGATACTGCAGACAAATCCCACCCCCACTCACGCTGGAAATATGAACTAACTCAACCATTGCTGTGAATAAGGACACAGTCCAATTCTACGACCACTTCAGAGGTCAGTGGAAAATTAGGATTAGTGGCATCAAAAAAAGACCTCAACACCACAATTTCAAGGGAGTAAAAATGTGAACTCCTCCGGTCTATATTTAAGAGTGAATCGAGCAGAAACTTCTGGCAATGGTGCAATTAGCTGTGTAAGTTAGTAAACTGCTTTCTATGCTCCTCCCGGTTTACTGAACCCGTACCTCACTCAAAGACTGACATTCTCCTGTTCAATGGTCATGAAGTTGACATACTCACAAGATGCTCATTAAACTCACTGTGTGCAAGGGGATTTTTAACAGTGTGCCAAGTCTTAATTACCAATCTCCTAGCACTGTTAATTCACTTTTCCAAATGTGGAGTATCATTCCTTCAGATTCTGAGATTTTATAAAAATAAAAAAACTTTTTTCTTTTTGAATGCCATCTATCTTTCCCTTTAATTCACTTTCGGGATAAGATGCGGTGATTAATTAAATATTCAAACTAAGTTTCCTGGTGACACTGGCATGCTTTGGAAGGATTCTTCTATTTGATTAAGATACACACTTGCTTGTCCTGCCCATAAAGGTCCCAGATCACCTGTACAGGATTGCTAATCATCACCAGCCTGAGGGACAAGAAAGGCAAATAACTGGTGCTGAATATTCATCGCTGACCACAAAATCCACTCCAGGTCAATATTTTCCAAAAGGTTCCCTTAAAAATTTCTCAAGGCTCATTGGGCCAACTCGCCTCACATCCCTGCTCTTTCCCCATAACTGGCCTCTCCCCTTCAAGTTTCAACTAGTTCTCTTTTGAATGTTACTACAGAACCTGTATTCTGTAATGTTACTACAGAACTCTTTATCCTATCAAAAGGCATAAGATTGAGTATCTCAATTTAATCTCTACCCTTGCTATTTTGAGAAAAAGAAAACACTCAGATTATAAACAGACACTTTTAAAATCAAGAAAATGGAAAATCATTCCAAGAAATACAGTATTTTAGAATATCTACAAGCTAACCCTATACTGTAAATTTTATTGGATACAGATCTTTCTCTACATCCTAGCTATGACTGTAACACTACATTCTGCACTCTCTCCTTCCCTTCTCCCTGGTGTATTCTATGAACTGTATGCCTTGTGTAGCACACAACAAACAATACTTTTCACTGTACCCCAGTACACGCGACAATCAAATCCTTCTCCCCATGTACTCTATGAACGGTATGCTCTATCTATATAGTGCACAAGAAACAATACTTTTCACTGTGTCCCAATACACGTGACAATAATCAATCAAATCAAATGTGTATATAGTTTACTTAACGAGACCTTTTATTTTATCTTGTCTTGAGAATATCTCAGCCCTCTCCAGACACCAAGATGCTTTCCAGCGATCCTGTTTCTGGATCAGCCAACCTTTCATTTCTGATGATGCTATTTTATCTGCAGTGCACACAACTGTTCCATTCTTAAAGACCACAACAACACTTATGTCTGAAAAGTTTTTATTTTGTTTTCATTACTCCTGAACATTCCTTCAAGCCGTAACACTCCAGATGATGCACGTGTCGAGTGCTCAGGTCGGATTAACAAAATTTTAGGTTCTAAATTACAATTTTGTTGAGCCTTCAGAGACAGAATTGGAAAAATACTAAAGAAGTCAGAGTAACATCCACACATATAATGGAGATACCATTTCCATGCAATGGCAGGCAAGATGTAAAAAGCCACCCAAAAATCGTCACACATTTATACACCAAATTAATTTGTTATCAGAAAAAGTACTATGTAATAAATCTGTACATCCAAATAAATTTGGGTTCTACGCCTAAAGTTACATTATAAGGTTATATACATTTATTACCCCCTTTCATATTATCTTAAGTAAAGCCTTCATTCCCACCGCAACAGAAAACAAGACTAAGCTGCAAGACTAACTCTTGGAGAGAAGGAAAAGAAAAACAAGAAAATCAGTTTATACGCCCAATTAAAATATTTCACTTAGAGCTTTCTAATAAAAACCATCAACAGATCACCAGCCTTTCAAACTGTACACTCGGGTTTTTTTTGTATGCTAACTACCGTGAAGTTCAGTGCAGACAATCATCTCTGTCCCTAAGTCTTCACTCTTTGGATGGACTAAAGCCGAGAACTAATTTATAACTTGTATCTCAGACTTGATGTACAGAAATTGAATTGGTCCAATTATAATCACAACTGATGTTCCTCCTATTACTGAAGATAATATATAAACTGTGTCAGATTTACAAATTAAAATAAATGCAATAAGCTCCCATTGATAAAGTACAAAAAAAACATAGCAGGTTTGTGAGCAACAGTCCCAGAAACTCGAATGCTCAGCTATTCTACAGCTACCTTCCTGATCTGTTTGGAAAGGTAACTGTCTCAGAATGGAGGCTCAATTAACTTTTAACTAGTCAGGTTTCCCCCTCCTCAATGGAACAAATGATATTAAATAAACTGTTTGTCCTCTTCATTGAAGAGAGCTAGTCTATTCTTCATTAATAAGCTATGTTTTATGTGGGAAGATTAGCACTGTATTGTAGTAATGCTTACTGCATATAATCCAAGCTTTTGCTGAACAGTTGGTTAAAGCAGTCAATATGAGCTCAGGATCAAGGGAAACAGATGTTGCTTTAAGCTTCCATGAATGGAACCCACACTTTACCCAGTGTTAACCCAATGTCTTCTTGCAGTTTAAACTGTGCAAGTTCCAGCCTAATGAACAAAAAGCAGTAAGTGATCCTCAGCTCCCTGGGTCTCTGGCCTTCATTAGTCAATTTTCACATTGGTGTAGATCTTTCGGACAAAGGCACTTGTTCCCATATAACCAACAGCACCTGGAAGAGAAGAACATGTTGTTACAGGGTGAGTATCTACTCATCTGTAGGATCTGTATAATAGTGAAGAATCTGCCTGTTCATTCATATTTAATCTGTGTCAGTTCTGATTTATAGTAAAGTAAAAACTGGAATCTTGTTGGTAATTTATTCATTTTGGGGTCATTGAGTACATTGCTTATTTTGGTTTGGATACTAATATTCAATTACTGGCAATGTAAAATGGTTTTGCATCACTAACAATATACGGTACCACACAAGAGGCTATTGGACAAGACTGCGACTCAGTTTGGGGGTAATATATTAGGGCCAGGAAAAGGTCATTTAATCCCATGAGTCTGTTCTATGATTCCCATACTATACCATCTCTGGTTAACAAAAATCCATTGTCAATGACCCTGCATCAATTGCTGTTTGCAGAAGGGAGATGTAAAATTCTAAAGCCCTTGTGTGTGGAGAAATGTTTGCTATTTTCCTCCTAAAGGCCTGACTCTAATTTTTGCTGTATGTCCCCTCGTCCTAAACTCCCCACTAGGAGGGATAGCTCCTATCGACTCTATCCATCTCCAATGTATGTGTGATGCCCAAAACTGATCTCGGTATTCCAGATGTTGTCCAAGGAATCTTGAAGTATGACTTCCACCCCCATGTGTTCCATTCATCTAGATATAAAAGCCAGCATGCCATTATTTTTAAATTATTCTTGTCACCGGTTTGTGACATTTTAATGATCTACTTGGACTCCCAATCTCTTTCATATTCACCAAGCCAGGCAATTTCCGCAGTAGCTAAATGGAGCTAACGGAGCTCTCCGCTGAATTGTATCAAGGGCCAGTCTTCAATGATGTGAGTCACTGATTAGGGTGCACCACAGCCGCAGCCCAGGTTCCCGGCAAGGACCCACTTGTGCCGATTTGTTGCACAAAGGCTTTGGTCATTGTGGAAGCGGTTGAGTGCCCAATGGTGGCAGGTTGAAGCTGGGAGGGCGGGCTGTGGGCTCTGTGATGAGGAAATGGTTTTAAATGGTGGTATGTTGGTTCCATTCCATAAGGCTATAAGAAATAGAAACAGAGTAGCCATTCAGGCCCTTGAGCCTGCTCTGCCATTCAATAGGATCATGGCTGATCCCGACATTCCTCATGTCACTTTCCTGTCCTTTCCCTGGAACCCTTGATTGCCTTACTGATCTGTCTCAGCCTTAAGTATACACAAGGACTCTGCCTCCGCCGCTCTCTGGGGCAAGGACTTCCAAAGACTCACAACCTTCCGAGAAGAAATTCCTCCTCATCTCAGTCTTAAATTGGCACCCCTTTATTCTGAGACTGTGCCCTCTAGTCCTAGACTCTGCCATGAGGGGGAAACAGCATTTACCCTGTCAAGCCCCTTAAGACATTCTATATGTTTCAATGAGATCACCTCTCATTCTTCCAAATTCCAATGGGTAGAGTCCCAACTTGTTTAACCTTTCTTCATAAGACAATCCCTCCATACTGGAGATCAGCATGCTGCTGCCACAGAGCCTCTGCTGTTATTCCTTGGCACGGTGGGCTTAGCCATACGGGCTGGTGTGATGGGACACATGCAGCAGGTGGATTGTTTCCTCCAGGGGGTGCAGGTCTCATCACGGGTGTACACTCTGAACTTTATCTCAGTGTAATAGTTCAATGGCTAGTGGAGGGAGGTCTCCTGAGATTTGACAAGACCTGAGTGCCAGACTATGTGTCATATGTTGCAGTGAGATTGAGAAATCTGTTTCAACGTTATTTTCAAAGCCATTTTTAATGAAGATGGTTATAGCAAGGACTTGGTCGTATGTGCTTCACCCTCACCGGAAGCCAGCTTGTTCAGCTTTCAAGGTTTTCCCCACCTGTGGCTCTATCCATTGTAAGATGCAACACTCGGCCCTCAGTACACACAGAGCAGGGACATTGGTCAGCTTTTGAAAGTAAATTTGGATCTTTGCCTGGTTCGGGAGCTCATGGTTTCGGATGTGTCAAGGTTTCGGTAGTCTTCCTACACAGATAACCCATGAAGAATTCAGCACATGCAGTGGGCACATGGGTCAAGGTGCTTGAAGGAACTTGGGAAGAATGTTATCCTGGCTGGCAGCAGTGCCAGGCTTGATTTTCTGTTGTACTTTGGCCGTCACTGCAGTGAAGGGTTCAGGGCTTGATCTGAAATTGAAATGCCTTTGAAAAGCTCTCCACCCAGTCTGTATTTGTTTCTTTCATTTTTTATAATCTATAATATGCTGCAACTGTACAGGACCTTGGTGAGACCACATTTGGAATATTGTGTGCAGTTCTGGTCACCTCACTATAAGGAGGATGTGGAGACACTGGAAAGAGTGCAGAGGAGATTTACCAGGATGCTGCCTGGTTTGGAGGGTAGGTCTTATGAGGAAAGGTTGAGGGAACTTGGGCTTTTCTCTTTGGAGCGGAGGAGGTTGACAGGAGACTTGATAGAGGTTTATAAGATGATGAGGGGGATAGATAGAGTGAACGTTCAAAGACTATTTCCTTGGGTGAATGGAGTGGTAACTAGGGGGCATAACTATAGGGTTCATGGTGGGAGATATAGGAAGGATGTTCGAGGTAGGTTTTTTACTCAGAGAGTGGTTGGGGTGTGGAATGGACTGCCTGCAGTGATAGTGGAGTCAGAAACTTTAGGAACATTTAAGAAGCTATTGGATAGGCACATGGAGTACTTCGGGATGATAGGGAGGAAATAGCTTGATCTGGGTTTCAGACAAAGCTCGGCACAACAACGTGGGCCGAAGGGCCTGTTCTGTGCTGTACTGTTCTATATCAATGACTAGGTGAGGAAAATTAAGTGCAATGTATCCAAGTTTGCATGCGAAACTTGGGGTGACATCAGTGCAGGTGGGTGGGTACACGGTGGCTGGGTAAGTGGAATGAAGTCTAGTTGGAAAGTGGGTGGTGATTTAATTTGATGAGTGAGCTGCTGCAGTGCATCTTGTAGATGGTACACACTGCTGCCACTTTAAGGCAGTGGTGGAGGGAATGAATGTTTAAGCTGGTTAATGGGTGACAATCATGCAGACTGCTTTGTCCTGGATGGTGTAAGCTTCTAGAATGCTATTGGAGCTGCACTCATCCAGGCAAGAGTATTCCATCACACTCCTGACTTTTGCCTTGTCGATGGTGGGCAGGCTTTGAGAAGTGAGGAGGGGAGTTACTTGCTGCAGAATTCCCAGCCTTTAGACCTGCTCTTGCAGACACAATATGACCGGTCCGGTTCAGTTCCTCAATGGTAATCCATAGGATGTCGATCATGGAGGAAATCAGCAATGGTAATGCCATTGAATGTCAGGGGACAAGGTAGATTCTCATTGGAGGTGGTCATTGCTGGCACTTGGAGGCAAAGCTTGATCAGGGATAGTCAGCATGGCTGATTAAGAGGGAGGTCATGTCAAACAAATTTGATTGAATTTTTTTTGTGGTGGTGACCAGGTGTGTGGACGAGGGTAGTGCAGTTCATAGAAATCATAGAAACCCTACAGTGCAGGAAGAGGCTATTCGGCCCATCGAGTCTGCACCGACCACAATCCCACCCAGGCCGTACTCCCATATCCCTACATATTTTTACCTGCTAATCCCTCTAACCTACACATCTCAGGACACTAAGGGGCAATTTTAGCATGGCCAATCAACCTAACCCGCACATCTTTGGTGTAGTTTATATGGATTATAGTTGATGTAGTTTATATGGATTTCAGCAAAGCTTTTGACAAGATCCCATATGGGAGACTTATAAAGAAGGCAAATGCACATGGGACACAGGATAATTTGTTGAAGTGGATTCAAAATTGGCTCAGTTTTAGGAGCCAGAGGGTGATGATAGAAGGTTGCTTTAATGACTGGAAGCCAGTGATGTACCACAGGGATCTGTATTGGGGCCCCCTATTTTTCATCATTTATAGAAACAACATAAATGACTATGTGCAAGTAGAACTAGTAAGTTTGCGGATGACACAAATTAGATTGGTGATTAACAGTGAGGCGTAGTGAGAAGATATAGACGGAATGGTCAAATGGGCAGGTAAGTGGCAGATGGAATTTAACCCTAAAAAGTGTGAGGTGATACACTTTGGAAGGAGTAATTTGACAAGGAAATACTCAATGAATGGTGGGACACTAGGAAGTTCTGTGGAACAAAGGGACCGTTGCGTGTTTGTCCACAGATTGCTGAAGGGGTAGGACATGTTCGTAGGCTGGTGAAAAAGGCATAAGGGACACTTGCCTTTATCAATTGAGGCATAGGTTACAAAAGCAGGGAATTCACGTTGGAGTTGTTATAGAACTTTGGTGAGGCCACAGCTGGAGTACTGTGTGCAGTTCTGGTCGCCACATGATCAGGAGGGTGTGATTGCATTGGAGGGGGTGCAGAGGAGATTCACCGGGATGCTGCCTGAGATGGAACATTTAAATTATGAAGAGAGGGTGGATAGGCTTGGGCTGTTTTCGTTGGAGCAAAGAATGAGGGGCGACCTGATCGAGGTGTACAAGATTATAAGCGGCATGGACAGAGTGGATAAGGAACAGCTGTTCCTCTCAGTTGTAGGGGAGATATAGGCTCAAGGTGAGGGGCAGGAGGTTTAGGGAGGATGTGAGGAAAAACTTATTTTTAACCCAGAGGGTGGTGAGGGTTTGGAATGCGCTGTCTGGGAGGGTGGTAGAGGCAGGATGCCTCACATCCTTTAAAAAGGACCTGGATGAGCACTTTGCATTAGGTGTGAGGTGTCGGTGCAGACTTGATGGGCCGAAGGGTCTCTTCTGTGCTGTACGATTGTACGATTCTATGATTGTGTGGTGTGGATGTTACTTGCCACTTAGCAGCCGAAGCCTGAATATTACCCAGTTCGGCTCAGCCAAGCTCTTCGTGAATAAAGTTTGAATGGTCCTATAACCTACTCCTGCTCCTATTTCTCTGAACAGAAGGATCTAAGGATTGAATGACATTATCCACGGAATTAAGTGCACTTCCAGGGAATTAAGTCATAATAAAGGTTAATAGCATTTTGGTATAATAAATGGAGACAAAAAGGTAAGGAAGGAAATGATAAATTTGTATAAAACATTAGTCAGGCCACAGTTAAACTGCAGCAGAAATATGCCAAGACCATGTTAGGGATGAAAAACTACAGGTTTTTTTTTAACGATATGGTAGGAAGAGTGGTGAGGTCCTGCAGCAGCAGTTTAGGGAGTTAGGTAGAAAGTTAAAAAGCAGGACCTCTAGGGTTGTAATCTCAGGATTACTCCCTGTACCGCGTGTGCTAGTGAGGCTAGAAATAGGAAGATAGAGCAGCTCAACACGTGGTTATTGAGGGAGGGTTTCAGATATCTGGACCATTGGGATCTCTTCTGGGGCAGGTGGGACCTGTACAAGGACAATTGCATCTAAACTGGAGGGGCATGAATATTCTGGCCGGGAAGTTTGCTTCTGTCACATGGGAGGATTTAAACTAATTTGGCAGGGAGGGTGGGAACCAAAGCAGAGGTGAATTAACTGAAAGGGAACCAGAGAGTTGGGCCAGTAAGACTCAGAGAAAGAGCAGCCAGGGTGTGGTTGCTAATCAAAGAGGGTCTGGTGGACTGAAGTGCATTTGTTTCAATGCGAGAAGTGTAACAGGTAAGGCAGATGAGCTTAGAGCTTAGATTAGTACTTGGAACGATGATGTTGTTGCTATTACAGAGACTTAGTTGAGGGAAGGACAGGACTGGCAGTTAACGTTTCAGGTTACAGATGTTTCAGGCAGGATAGAGGGGAATGTAAAAGAGATGGGGGAGTTGCACAATTGTTAAGGAGAATATCACAGCTATACTACGGAAGGACACCTCAGAGGGCTCATACAGCGAGGGAATATGGGTAGAGCTTAGGAATAGGAAGGGCGTAGTCACAATGTTGGGGGGTTTATTATAGGCCGCCCAACAGCCAGCGGGAGATAGAGGAACAGATATGTAGGCAGATTTTGGCAAGGTGTACAAGTGTCGGGGTTGTTGTGGTGGGTGATTTTAACTTCCCCTATTTGACTGGGATTCACTTAGTGCTAGGGGCGTGGATGGGGCAGAGTTTGTAAGGAGCATCCAGGGAGGCTTCTTGAAACAGTATGTAGATAGTCCAACTAGGGAGGGGGCTGTACTGGACCTGGTATTGGGGAATAAGCCTGGCCAGGTGGTTGACATTTCAGTAGGGGAGCAGTTTGGGAACAGTGATCACAATTCAGTAACCTTTCAGGTACTGATGGATAAGGATAAGTGCAGTCTGTCCTCGGGTGAAGGTGCTAAATTGGGGAAAGGCTAATTACAACAATATTAGGCAAGAACTGAAGAATGTCGGCTGGGGGCAGATGTTTGAGGGCAAATAAACATCTAACATGTGGGAGGCTTTTAAGAGTAAGTTGATAGGAATTCAGGACTGGCACATTCCTGTAAGGATGAAGGATAAGGATGACAAGTTTCAGGAGCCTTTGATAACGAGAGATATTGTGAGCCTACTCAAAAAGAAAAGGGAAGCATTTGCCAAGGCTAGGAGGCTGGGAACTCATGAAGCAAGTGTGGAATACAAGGAAAGTAGAAAGAAACTTAAGCAAGGAGTAAGGAAAGCTAAAAGGGGTCATGAAAAGTCATTGGCCAGCAGCATTAAGGAAAACCCTTCAGGTTTTTAATACATATATAAAGAACAAGAGGGTAGCCAGGGAGAGGGTTGGCCCACTCAAAGGCAGGGGAGGGAATCTATGTGTGGAGCCAGACAAAACGGGCGAGGTATTAAATGAGTACTTTGCGTCAAGATTCATCAAAGGGAAGGACTTGGTGGATGATGAATCTGGGAAATGTGTGGATAGTTTGAGTCATGTTGAGATCAAAAAGGTGGTATTGGGGGTCTTGAGAAACATTAAGGTAGACAAATCCCCAGGGCCTGATGGGATTTTTCCTGCGCAAGGCAGGAAATTGCTGGGGCCTTGGGAGAAATCTTTGTATCCTCACTGGCTATAGGGGAGGTTCCAGAGGATTGGAGAATAGCCAATGTTGTTCCTTTGTTTAAGAAGGGTAGCAAGGATAATCCAGGTAATTACAGGCCGGTGAGCCTTACATCACTGGTAGGGAAGTTATTCTTCAAGACAGGACTTACTCCCACTTGGAAATTAGAGTATTAACAAGAGGCAACATGGTTTTGTGAAGGGGAGGTTGTGTCTCACTAACTTCATCGAATTTTGAGAGGAAGTGACATAGATGATTGATGAGGGTAGGGCAGTGGATGTTGTCTACATGGACTTCAGTAAGGCCTTTGATAAGGTCCCTCATGGCAGACTGGTACTGAAGGTGAAGTCGCAGGGGTGAGCTGGCAAGATGGATACAGAACTGGCTCAGTCAGAGCTAGAAGACAGAGGGTAGCAGTGGAAGGATGCATTTCTGAATGGAAGGCTGTGACTAGTGGCATTCCTCAGCGATCAGTGCTGGGACCTTTGCTGTTTGTAATATATATATTTTATTTATATGTATATATATTAAAAAATGATTTGGAGGAAAATGTAACTGGTTTGATTAGTAAGTTTGTGGATGATACAAAGGTTGGTGGGATTGCAGATAGTGATGAGGACCGTTGGAGGATACAGCAGGATATAGATCAGTTGGAGACTTGGGCTGAGAGATGGAGTTTAATCCGGACAAATGTGAGGTAATGCATTTTGGAAGCTCTAACACAGATAGGAAATATACAGTTAATGGCAGAACCCTTAAGAGCATTGATAGGGGCAGAGGGATCTGGGTGTACAGGTACACAGGTCATTGAAAGTGGCAACACAGGGGAGAAGGTAGTCAAGAAGGCATACGGCATGCTTGCCTTCATCGGCTGGGGCATTGAGTTTAAAAATTGGCAAGCCATGTTGTAGCTTTATAGAACCGTAGTTAGGCCGCACTTGGAATATAGTGTTCAATTCTAGTTGCCACACTACCAGAAGGATGTGGAAGCTTTGGAGGGTACAGAAAAATTTACCAGGATTTTGCTTAGTGTGGAGGGCATTAGCTATGAGGAGAGGTTGGAGAAACTTGGTTTGTTCTCACTGGAACGATGAAGGTTGAGGGGCGGCTTGATAGAAGTCTACAAGATTATGAGGGGCATGGACAGACTAGATAGTCAGAAGCTTTTTCCCAGGGTGAAAGAGCCAATTACAAGTGGGCATAGGTTTAAGGTCCAAGAGGCAAGTGATAAAGGAGATGTACGAAGCAAGTGTTTTACACAGAGGGTGGTGGGTGCCTGGAATTTGCTGCTGAGGGAGGTCGTGGAAGCAGATACAATAGTGACTTTTAAGGGGCAGCTGGACAAATACATGAATTGGATGGGAATAGAGGGATATGGTACTCGGAAGGGTTTTAGTTCACACGGGCAGTATGGTCGGTGCAGGCTTGGAGGGCCGAAGGGCCTGTTCCTGTGCTGTAATTTTCTTTGTTCTTTATAGTTCTGAGGCCTGATGCAAGATAGTGGCACTGTTTCCAGTGGAGCTGAAACGACCAGAAGATTTAATGCCAGTTTAATAAAACCATCCAAAATTTTCAAAAGTAATACAGAATGACTATTTCCTCTGATTGACGAGGGGGCTTAGAAAAAGCTTCTTTACACAGAAGCTTTATTGGAACATGGGATACATTGCTGTGTGGAATGTTTGAGGCTGAGATAACTGATTGAAGGACAGGTAGTTATGGAGCTATAGGAGAAGGGGGAGAATGGCAATACTTTTGCAAACAGTCAACACTAACACAATAGATTGAAAGGCTTTTCGTCAGTGCTGTAAACACCCTTGTACGGATTACAGCCCTCCCCAGGCCTGTTGGGTGAACAGAGTTTCCACTGATCCTACAGAAAGTTTTCACATAGGTTCCAATACTTTGAAATGCTAATTGCCCAATAAAAAACTGAACGATATAGCTCCTTTCATTACTTCAGGACGTCCCAAAATAGAGCCAATTAAGAACTTTTTTTGAAGTGTAATTGCTGTTGTAATATAGGAAAATGCAGTTAATTTGTGTACAATGGGTTCCCAGAAACAGCAATCGCCAAGTAACACGCTTTGTGTGTTATTTGAAGGATAGATACTGGCCAGGTCACTGGGTAGAACGCCTCTGCTCTTCCTTCAAACTGTGCCACCTGCAGACAGGGCCTCAAACCTGGTTTAACATTCATCTGAAAGATGGCACCTCTAACAATGCTGCACTCCCTCGGTACTGCAGTGGAATGTCAGCCTTGGCTAAGTACTCTGGAGTGAGACTTGAACTCATGACCCTCTGACACAGAGGTGAGCATGCTACCAACTGAGCCATTGCTGGCGCATCAAAAACACATCAAACTTCCAATTCTGTTCAGATAATTTCCACCTCTTTCACTGAAGGTGCTAGCTTTTTGCTTTGGTGATGACAGGCCCACTTCATCGTGTATGAGACTGGGCACTTGCTGTCGGTGTCAGTGTGTAAATTTAACTTGCTCTCACTGATATGCCCACTTCCTGATGCAAATTGTTGCTTAAATGCCTTACTTCAAAGATGGAAGCTAATACCATGCTAAGGGAGAGGGTAGAGAGCACATTAACTAGTGACACCTACAATAAAGATAGCAGAGAAACTGGGACATGTATCATCAGGGGAAAAAAAGAGGCAGAGGCCTTTACAGCCTTTAAAGAAATGTCTAATAAATATTTGCAGCAGATAAGTATGGGTATGGGACATAATGGGGCTAGTTTTCTATTTTTCCAACAGACATAATAGTCGAGGAAATCTAATAGACCCATAACAAATTATGGCAAGTTATATCCATTTTGCAGCTCCTGACTTAATAGGAATGTGAATAAAGTACAGTTTTACATTTAGAGAAAGTGTTTTTAAACTCTGTATCTATCCCATCACATAGATAAAGTAATGTTTATTGCTAGATCTGGGACATTCACTGAAAGCAAACCCTGGATGATAATTCTAGAAAGCTTCACGCTTTAATTCTAAACCAAAGTCCATCGTTTTGCCAATAGACAAATTCAAGTGCCCAGTTGGCACTGGATTTAAACTGGTAACTCTGGATTTATCGTCCATTTGTCCTCTGGCACTTTGACGAACCTTGACCCGTGCATTTCCATTTCACTTACCACACATGATCCCAAGTGCAGTGCTGAATACTGCCATGTATCCAAAGTAGAACGCTGTTTGAAACAGTCCATACATTCTGTTGTGGGAATAAAGTGAGAGAGGTAAGTAGCACACATATACATCATTTCAAGCCCGTCATTTATTTTGATCAATATAATGGAGTTGAGTTCTATTTTCCATCCGGGCCACAGTGCTAGCAAGTGATCAGTCTTTACCATGAAATGCAGAGCAAGTCCCCACTTCAGAGGAAACTCATTTCTACAGAAGCACGAGTTTACCATCTCCCACACAACTCATCCTGTGCACTGAGGGAAAACTCACATTTCAGAAACAAATTAGGAGCAATGGTGTCCACTTTAATCCCCAAGAGGAAAGTGAAAAATGGCCAATCCTATTTCAGACAGGACCCTTACAACCAGTGTGCAGAGGTATTGGGCTGGATTTAACCTCGGGTCCCACAGGTTCAAAGGTCTGTGACACCATCACCCTGCCTCAGCTCATTTGTTACCATAAAACATTCAACTGTGCCTTCGCTAGACTTGACTGTAGTCCTGGCCAGCCTCCCACATTGCGTCCTCTGTAAATTTGACGCGATCCAGAACTCTACTGCCTTTGCCTTAACTAGCATCAAGTCCCATTCACCCATCACCCCTGTCCTCACTGGCCTACTGCGGTTCCACACCATAATTTTAAAATTCTTATCCTTGTTCTCAAACTCCTGCATGTCCTCTCCCTTTCTATTTGCCTCTTCCTTTCTAAGCCCTGTAATAATCCTCATATCTATGCTTCTCTAATTCTGGTCTCTAGCACATCCCTGTCTTTAAATCACACCATCACTGGTGACCTTAAACTCTGGAACTGCTTTCCTAGTCCTCCTTGGTCTCTCCTCCCTCTTTTAAGATGCGCATTAGGTCGCCTGTCCTAATATCTCCTTGTGACTCTGTCAAATTTTGCTCTATAAAGCTCCTTGGTAAATTTAATTACGTTACAGGCTCTACAAGTTCCCGTTCTTCCACTGTACAGTGCCGCTAGCTTAGAAAAGCAGGGGGAGTACTTTAGAGGAGTTGAATAATAGGATATGCAGAGGCTAGGTTAACTTAATAAAACTGCTCATTCAATCAATTTACTCCAATTTTGTATTAAATACTTCAAAATATGAGAGAATGTGGGCAACCCTTTTGGCATGGCAGTTAAATAGAAAATATAATTGCTTACTTTGTTTTGAAGAAATAGTAGTAGAACGAGTACATGTAAACATAGACTGCAGTGGATGCAGCAGAAAGGAAGCTTGTCCATTGCCTGCAATACAGCAAAATGTTTGTTTAAAAAAATGACTCATTAAGAAAGAATCGATGGCTAACATGCTTTTGAGAATGAAAATGTCAAGCACAATACAAGTTTTAACTCGAAAATGCGCTCATCTTGGAGCTTATTTTGAGGAAACAGTGCCACAATTGTATTAAACCAGCCGTTATTTAATAATGTAAAACGGTGTCCAAATTCTGATAGCCGTGCCTGTCTTGTCTTAGAAACAGATCTTTGTGCGATAGGTTTTTGTTCTGAATGAAAAGCTCCGTCTAATTCAAAAGCAGAGTCACATGGCAAAGGTCTGACCCCACTCTGTACGGGGCTCTTTACTGCAATTGGCTGTGGGAAGGAGGTGAATGGTTCAAGGTTGATGCTGTTGCAATGAAAGTCAAAGAACGTTTATCATACAAAATGCCAGCTTTTAATCAAAACTACCACAACGTCAGCTCCTCTGGCCATGAAGTTGTTCTAATCTAAGCTCTAAGCAGGGCACTTGACACAAATAAAAGTGAAACTAAATCCATATTATTACAGGTTGAGATAACTGCGTCAGGAAATGGGCATTTCATGTACAAGATCAGGGTTCCCAATCTACAGCAGTAATGAGCCTGCGATGCAGCACGCAAGGTGAGAACGGGACACGGCTGCACTGTGGGCGGCACGGTAGCGCAGTTGTTAGCACTGCTGCTTCACAGCTCCAGGGTCCCGGGTTCGATTCCCGGCTCGGGTCACTGTCTGTGTGGAGTTTGCACATTCTCCTCGTGTCTGCGTGGGTTTCCTCCGGGTGCTCCGGTTTCCTCCCACAGTCCAAAGATGTGCGGGTTAGGTTGATTGGCCAGGTTAAAAATTGCCCCTTAGAGTCCTAAGATGCGTAGGTTAGAGGGATTAGCGGGTAAATATGTGGGGGTAGGGCCTGGGTGGGATTGTGGTCGGTGCAGACTCGATGGGCCGAATGGCCTCCTTCTGCACTGTAGGGTTTCTATGATTTCTAAAGCCCTTCACAGTTCGAAAGCCTGATGAAATATGCTATTCATCTGGACGACCTTTGGCTGTGAAACATTCATCCGTCAGAGGGTGAGCAAGGGGAGACAGAATCTGTTTCTTTTTCCAGCATGGCTTATTCTCATGGTAGGATTCACTTTTGTGCAGGGAGCAGGTTGCAGGCTTGAGCAGAATAAACTTTTGCCAAAGTTTAAACAGATGGACAAGAGCTCTTAAACTTACCACCTGTAGTCTTCAGCATTGAGCAGGAAATAAGTGCAGACGATGGTCACACAGACTGTTACGATGCAGAGGATAACCAGGACAAGCATCATAAAGCCATATACATAATAAATCTTGTAAGCCCAAAAAGAAGTGAAGATGAAGTACCTAAAGACAGAAAACTCAACATGAATGTTCCCTCTCAATTAATCTGGCCAAGTGCAGGGGCAATACGTGTAATTACTGTTCACAAATCTGTTCTCCCATGCCATAATAATATTAAATGACACACCAGGTTTTCTACTTATTTTCCACAATGGAACACAGCAAGTTGTTTCATGCACTGCTGCGATCAATTTTGTAATTGGTATCAAAATATGGTACAATTTTACAATTAAATCTTTAATATTGAGACATTTGTCATCTCACAGCAATTGCCCCGGATGGGTCTGTGTCCTTCAGTATTCCTAGCAGTGGGATGGTAGCACAGTGGTTATGTTACTTGGCCAGTAACGCACAGTAATTTCAATTCTGGTTCCGACTAAAGGTTAACCGTCAACCTGAAAGGGTAACTGTTTCCCGCTTCGCAGATGCTGCCAGACCTGCCGAGTATCCCAGCATTTTCTGTTTTAATTATAAAAATCCGGAAGTCTGGATTGATGATCTGAACACAAAGTTAACTGACACCTTGATTTTAAAACACTCATCCTTGTTTTCAATTCCCTCCATATACATGTTCCTCCTTCCTTTTACTCTTCTCCAGCCCCACAGCCCTCAGAGATATCTGCGCTCATCCAATGCTAGCCTCTTGCATATCCCTGATTTTAATCGCTCCATCACTGGTGGCTGTGCCTTCAGCTGCCTTGGCACTAGGTTCTCAAATTCCCTCAGTCCACCTTTGATTCTCTCCCCCTCTTTTCTCCTTTAAGACACTCTATAAAACCTCTCTCCTTGATCAATCCTTTGACTGTATGTCTGAATCTTGCCTAATGCGGCTTGGCGTCTAATTTATATCACCACCGTGAAGTGCCTCAGGACATTTTGTTAATGTAAAGGTGCCTTAGCAACATAAGCAGTAGTTGTCAAATCCCACCAAGGCAGTTGGCCGCAAGTTCAGTCGTTTAAATAAATGTGGGTTAAAAACCTAACATCAGCAACAGTGACCATGAAACAACTGGAAAGTCATAAAATACCCACCTGGTTCAGTAAACGTTCTCTGAAATGACCTCGAAAGTCACTCCATTGTATTAAACTGCAATGAAAAAGCCTCATAAAATTGGACTGATCATCTGGTTTCGACACAAGTGTTGGACACTACAAAAGAAGACTTTGCCCAACTGTGACTTTAGTGTACCTTTAGAAAGGTGTTTTTTTTTAAAAATCATGCACTCTGCAGTTATAAGCAAACCTTTTCAGTTCGTTTTTCCTCATTGTTGCCCGGCTGTCTATGAGAGTCTTTTTATTGCTGCTTAAACAGCGGATTGTTTATTTTTACTGGGATGTTTATGACTCTGCATTGTTAGGAGAAAAACCGGTTGGCAGGTCAGATGATAGTTTTGTTTTCATTTTCAGTTTGGATCTGCAGGTGAGTTTTAGTTTTAGAAGGGGCATCAAGCTGAAAAGGAGTGTCTCTCTCTCTCTGGTTTTGGAAATTCTGCTGGTTAGCTGAAAGCCAGGTCTTGCCTTTCTGAAGGGGGGAATCGGCTGTTGGTGGCTTGCCTAGAGTCCCTGGTGTTTTGGGAAGCTGTTCTAACCTGTTCTGAGTCTATCCAGAGAACTGCAAACTTCATCCAAAGGTCTCAATTCCAGTATCACATGAGCATTGGTCTTTGCTGTGTTAAACCTGTGGAAAGGGTCCTTTGTCTACAGGATTGGTTTGATTGGAACACATTAGATATATTTGTTGAGGTACATTATTGTGGTTGGTTTGTTTGTAATTAATAACAGTGATTGCTAATTTTCTTACTATACACGTTAACTATATTCTTAAATAAACTTTGCTTGATAAAAGCTCCCTAGTGGGTCATTTGAATCATACGTGAGGTGAAACATATCGTGCTTATCCTAGACAAATTAAAGAGGCAAAACTTATGATCCAGGCAGGCTCCATAAAACACTGGAATTTCTGACCTGAACCATAACACTGACTCTGCAAAGTTCTCAGATTCAGAGTGGTTGCAGCACAGAAAAAGGCCATTCAGCCTGCTGCTTCTGTGCTGGCCCTTGAGGAAGCAACTCACCTTGTGCCACTCCCTTGCCTGTTCCCCATAGCTCTGGAGTCTTTTTGCATTGCATATAACAACCCAATTCCTTTTTGCAAGCCTCGACTGACCCTGCCTCCACCATGCACGTGCGCACACACAGGTGGTGGATTCCAGATCCTCACCACTCACTGCTTGAAAAAGATTTTTCTCATGTCACTATTGCTTCTTTTACCAATTACCTCAAAGCTGTGCTCTCTGGTTGACAATCCTTCCACCAGTGGGAATAGTTTCTTCCTATCTACTCTCCAGACTCCCCAGTGATTTTGAGTATCTTTGTCAAATTTCCTCGCAATCCCCATTTCTTCAAGGAGAACAGCCCTAACTTCTTCAATCTTTCTAGGTGACTAACGCTTATCCTCCCTGAAACCATTCTCGTGAATCTCTTCCATACCTCGATCATACCTTCACATCCTTCCTAAAGTGTGATCCCCAGAACTGAACACAATAGTCCAGGAGCCAAATCAGTGTTTATGCAAGTATAACAAACTTTCTGGCTTTTGTGCATGCCTCTATTGATATAGCCTAGGATGCCTCATTAACATCTGGGGATCTGTGCCAAAACTGGGACAGCTGTCATACAGACTAGTCAAGCATCAGCCTAACAGTCATACTCGCAGAAGGAAACCCTTCAGCTAACATTTCAGATGTCATCAATATCCTTGGGTATATACTGCTATCCTGTCTCACTAGCAGGACAGATCTACCAGAAGTCGCAGCATAGTGGTGTACAGTCAGGGGGCAGTGGCGCTTGGAAGTCCTCAACATTTTTTGGGGCCACTGCTGTTTGTAATATTTATTAATGATCTGGATGAGGGTATAGTTGGGTGGATTAGCAAATTTGCTGATGACACCAAAGTCGGTGGTGTGGTAGACAGTGAGGAAGGGTGTCGTAGTTTGCAGGAAGACTTAGACAGGTTGCAAAGTTGGGCCGAGAGGTGGCGGATGGAGTTTAATGCGGAGAAGTGTGAGGTAATTCACTTTGGTAGGAATAACAGATGTGTTGAGTATAGGGCTAACGGGAGGACTTTGAATAGTGTGGAGGAGCAGAGGGATCTAGGTGTATGTGTGCATAGATCCCTGAAAGTTGGGAATCAAGTAGATAAGGTTGTTAAGAAGGCATATGGTGTCTTGGCGTTTATTGGTAGGGGGATTGAATTTAGGAGTCGTAGCGTTATGTTGCAACTGTACACAACTCTGGTGCGGCCGCACTTGGAGTACTGTGTGCAGTTCTGGTCCCCACATTACAGGAAGGATGTGGAGGCTTTGGAGAGGGTGCAGAGGAGGTTTACCAGGATGTTGCCTGGTATGGAGGGGAGATCCTATGAGGAGAGGCTGAGGGATTTGGGATTGTTTTCGCTGGAAAGGCGGCGGCTAAGAGGGGATCTTATTGAAACATATAAGATGATTAGAGGTTTAGATAGGGTGGATAGTGATAGCCTTTTTCCTCTGATGGAGAAATCCAGCACGAGGGGGCATGGCTTTAAATTGAGGGGGGGTAGTTATAGAACCGATGTCAGGGGTAGGTTCTTTACCCAGAGGGTGGTGAGGGATTGGAATGCCCTGCCAGCATCAGTAGTAAATGCGCCTAGTTTGGGGGCGTTTAAGAGATCCGTAGATAGGTTCATGGACGAAAAGAAATTGGTTTAGGTTGGAGGGTCACAGTTTTTTTTTTTTTTAACTGGTCGGTGCAACATCGTGGGCCGAAGGGCCTGTTCTGCGCTGTAATGTTCTATGTTCTATGTTCTATTCCCATGAAGTCTCATGTTGTCAAGTCAAACACCGGCAAGTAACCTCCTAATCGCTACCTACAACTCTGTCCTCAATTGATGACTCAGTACTCCATCTTGCTGAACACCAACGGCAAGAGCACAGATTGCTGAGTTCAATGTTTGTCACTAAGTGTGGTTTGGAGCAGCTGAAGAATATAGTTGCCAGGCTGGGTTTGTAGAAGATGACGACAGGACCAAAAAGAGAAAATAAATCTACTTAACTGTGCACAGTTCTGGTCAGCATGTTATACATCCTTTACAAAGTACCTGGATGAGCACTTGGCACATCATAACATTCAGGGCTATGGGGCAAAGGCCAAAGATGGGAGTTCAAGTGTTTCTCACGTGTCGTGCAGACTCGATGGGCTGATGGGCCTCTTCTGCACTGTTTGATTATTTGATTAACCGCATCTTTACCAATTTACCTGTCACAGATGCGCCCTCCCAAGATAGCAATGGTAGGAGTGACTACTGCAGTGCTTGTGAAAATGATGTCCACCATTATGTTGTGTGGCATTACCACTGTGCTAACTTGGTAGTTTCAGAACAAATCTTATTGCTCATAACTGGGCATCCATGAGGTACTGTACGCCATCAGCATCAGAATTGTATTCCATCACAATCTGTAACCTTTGTCCTTCCTTCATCTGACGAAGGAGTAGCGCTCCAAAAGCTTGTGATTTCAAATAAACCTGTTGGACTATAATCTGGTGTTGTGTGATCTCTCACCATGTCCATCCCAGTCCAATACCAGCATCTCCACATCATATTCCATCATCATAAGTGGACATGTCCACAGATGACTGCAGTGTATTCGCAACTCCTCAGATAATGAAGCAATCTGTGCCCCAATGCAGCAAGATATTGGACAACATTCAGGCAAGTAACATTTGTACCACATGTAGTTGGGACAATGATTAGTCCAATGAGAAAAGTATCTAACCAATCCCTTGACATTCAATAGCATGATCATTGCTAAATTCCTATCCTTGGTGAGCACCACTAAACAGAAACAAAACCAGTCACAAATTCTGCAGTTAGTTGGTTCCAACTGCATCCATTCCATAGCCAGATACATGCCACCGCCCCACCCCCACCCAAAGGCTGAATCTACATTGCACGTTTAAACAAAACTGGTACAAAACAAGTTTCTATTTGACAACAAGACAGGATTTGCGGAGAGGGGGAGTTAATGTGTTGAGTCCAATATGACGCTTCTTCAGAACGCATCAAAAAAATATACTGAGTTTTAGAATTTTCCCAAATGCTCCAATGCATTGCAATTTAGAAACTCATTACATTACTGCAGCCAACATTAAATTATTTCAGTAACTGCATGAAATTTTCATTGAATTATAACAAACACACTGAAACCTGGGTTATTTCTGCACAAGAACTTTTAACTGTAGAACAGCAGTCTCCGAACTCCGATCCGGGTGCAGCCCGCTGCGGGCCGGATGTGGCCCGCGGGCCATAGTTTGGAGACCTCTGCTGTAGAACACTGATTTGTTAAAGCTGCTGGCAGAGGTTTAGATGTGGCAATGAATAAAGATAATTATCGCACTGCTACAGTGAAATACACAGACTTTAGCGTGATGTTTCCTTATAATATATTTGTAGCAATGCATTGAATCCCAACAACACTACAAGTACCTCAGATAAACAGTCTCAATAAGACACCTCATTACTTTCAGATTGCAATGAAATATACTTAAGACAGGGTAGATGTGGAAAATGCTGGAAATACTCAGTGCGGGCAGCATTTTCCCACAGAAACAGAATTAATCTTTCAGCTTGATGACCCTTTGTCAGAACCAGTGCCGTCAGACCGGCTGAGCATTTGCAACACCTGCAGTATTTTGCTTTGCTGAACAGATATTTCCTTCTCTCCAAAAAATTAGATCTAAGCAGCTACTGAAAGTGAAGGACTTTTCAAAGATAGTAACTCAGTGCCCACCTTTCTTTTTGAGGCCATTTCATTAATGTCGCTTGTGATTACGATCGATAGAAGGATTAGATGGGAAATGAGGAAGACCATTTTCACACGGAGGGGTGGTGGGGGGTCTGGAACTCACTGCCTGAGGGGGCAGCAGAGGCACAAACCCTCAACTCATTTTAAAGATGTCTGGATTGGCACCTCAGGTGCTGGAACCTGCAGGGTTACAAACCAACGCTGGAAAGAAGGATTAGGCTGTGTGGGGAGGGAGTCATCTTTTGGGTGGGCAGAATGACCTCCTTCTGTGCTCTAGCTTTTGCTGCGTTTTCTAAAATGTTGAAGTATCTGATGAGAAGGGATGCGAGGAGGGGATAAGGGAGTGACAGCATGCAGATCGCTCCTCAGGACAGCCAGCACTGACACAATGGGCTGAATAGCCTTCATCTGTGCTGTAAAATTCTATTCTATAATCCATTATGGAGCATCAATGTAAGTTATGAATTCAGCCTTGAACTACACAATACAATGTGAACCTGTGCTGAGGCAGAATGAAGAGCGCACAGCACAAAGAAACTTACATTTCAATAAAAATAGATCCAAAAGGCAGGATTCCACCCAAGCATACAATAACAGCAGGCTCCATGAACCTGCAACACAAGATCAAAATTAGAAATAGTCAGCTTAATGCAACAAGTCAAAAGCATCATCTGTGGATGCAGCATTGTCCAAAAGAGATTCCAACTGTGAAGAGGCCTTTTAGTTTGGTTGTGTGAGCTAGCTTCCTCTGCACAGCAAGGTCAAAAGGTTAACAACTTCTACCCTTCCAACAACAGAGGATAGAGCCTGTTTTCACCCGCTGAAGGAAATTGTGAATTGCCTTTTTACCCCCCCCAGAGAGCACTCAAATAGAACTGGATAAACACAGTATTCCACAGACCACTAAGCATTTATACAAGGCGCATTCAAAATGTTAAATTACTAGCTTAAGCACCTTGTTGAATGCTAGTGAGGATTGCAGGCAAAATGGACACTAAGTACTTCCCAGTGATGTGATAGCGGCAACTACATGAGCAAGCCTTCTAAAGAATGAAGATTAAAGTCAGGCGGTGAAATGGGAGGAGGCAGGGGGTGGGGAAGAGAAGATGGGACCATAATGTCTGAAATTATTAAATGTCCTGAATTTCCTACCCATTTCTGAAACCACTTTTTTCACTGCCTTCCTTTTTGGAGCTACTTTAATCTTCTCATTTTCCCTGCCTGAGATGATCTTTGAATCATTTTGCAATTCTTAACCTTGCAAACTTCCTTCATTTTAAAAAACCCGAAACTGTTAACCTCCGACTGTATTGTGACAGTTCATGTTCTGGACTCCTGGTTTCTTGCAGTTCCCTATCCTCCCTTGTTTTCAAGGGTAAACTAGTTCAGTGATTATGGTTTCTGAACCAGCAAGAGTGGGGTCATGAGTTCAAGTCATGGCAAATTGTGAATCTGAATTTGATAAATTGCCTCTCAGCACCCTGTGAAGTGGCCTCGCAAGCCGCTCTGCAGTAAAGACACAACAACAATAAATGCAATCCTGACTGCATCACAGGGATAAAGTAAAATTATTCAGTCTTAGCACGCCAGTGTTCGAGAAGGATCGAAATTCAAACACTAACCAATCTTTTCTAGATAAAGGACCAACATTTAAATAGTGTCCTTCACAATTTCAGGACATTCCAAAGTGCTTCACATAAAGCAGTTTTAAACAGTCACAGAGATAAACAATTTACCCACACAGCAAGCTCCCACAAACAACCAATATTAACCCATCACCTGTTATTGGAATGACTTAGACCATGGCGCATAGAACACAATTTCAAAGTTTGCCGATGAAACGAAACTTTGAAGCATTATGAACAATGAAGAGGATATGTAGAACTTTGAAAGGGCATAGACAAGTTGATGGACTAGATGGACACATGGTAGATGAAATTCAATGCAGGGAAGTAAGATGTGGTTCATTCTGGCGGGAAGAACATGGAGGGTATATAAAATAAAAGGTACAACTTTGAAGGAGCAGAGGAACCTGGGTGTATATGTGCATAAATCATTGAAGGTGGCAGGACAGGTTGAGAGAGCAGTTAATAAAGCAAGCAGTATCCAGGGCTTTATTAAGAGGACCATAGAGTACAAGAGTAAGGAGGCTATGCTGAGACAAGGCAGAAGTTCAGCTTCAACTGGAGTAGTTTCCAGCCTGGGTGCCGTACTTTGGATGTGAAGGCGTTGGAGAGAGTGAAGAAAAGATTCACAAGAATGGTTCTAGGGATGAGGAGCTTCAGTTATGTAGATTGACTGGAGAGGTTGACACTGACTTCCCTGGGGAAGAGAAGACTGAGAGAAGATTTGATAGAGGTAGTCAAAATCACAAGGGGCCTGGACAGAGTAGATAGGGGAATTGGTGGATCAAGGACGAGTGGGCACAGATTTAAGGTAATTGGCAAAAGAAGCAATGCAGACACGAGGAGAAACTTTTTAACACAGCAAGTGGTTAGGGTCTGGAATGTGTGCTCTGACAGTGCGGAGACGGTGAGTGGTTAGGGTCTGGAATGTGTGCTCTGACAGTGCGGAGACAGCGAGTGGTTAGGGTCTGGAATGTGTGCTCTGACAGTGCGGTGGAGACAGGCTCAATTGAGGCATTCAAGAGGGAATTGGATTACTTGAAAAAGATGAATGTACAGGGTTACGAGGAGAAGGCAGGAGAATGGCACTCGGTGAATTCTGCCTTCAGAAAGTCAGTGCAATCAGATGGGCTGAATAACCTCCTTGTGTTGCAATTGTTCTGTGATTGGTGCTGATTGATGGATAAACATTGGCCAGAATAGGGGGAGAGCCTCTCTGAATTTCAAATGGCGTCATGGGACCTTCTGCATCGATATGACAGGAAAGATCAAAATGGGTTTAACATCTGATCTGAAATGTGTCACTTCAGAAAGCTGCAGCACTCCCTCAGTCCTACACTGGGACTTCACCTGGTTTATGTGCACAAGCTTTGGGAGTGGAACTTGAAACCATAACCTTTGGTTGACACCTTCCAGGCACACGGCGACAGATGATAGGACAAGACCAAAGCTACTTCCTTCAGTCAACAGTACAAGCTCCGTTCCCGAGCCACTGATTTCATTCCTTTCACTGGCATAAGGATGAATCAAATCATTTATAACCTTGGAGTGACATTGAGCTTTCTGCCCTGTATCCTCTCCATCATTCAGACCAGCTACTTAAACCTCCATAACATCCCACATCCCCGCCTCTGCCTATCTGCTGCAGAAACCCTCAATGTCACTGTGACCTCCGGACTATTCCAATGCTCTTTTAGTCGGCCTCCCGCCTTGTACACTTCACCTTGAACTCACCTGCCCACATCCTAACTTTAACCATTTCCCATTTATCCATCATTCCTGGGCTCCGTGCCCTGCAGCAGCTCCCGATTAAATTATGCCTCATTTCAAAATCCTCATCTTTGTTTTTAAACCTCTGTGTTCCTGCATACCATACACAGGCAGCTGGGAAAAATCACCAGTTGGAAGCTCCCCTTCAAGCCAAATCATAGAATCGCTGGAGTGCAGGGGTAGGCCAATCGGCCCATTCAGTTGGCACCGACTCTTTGGCAGAGTGCCATACCCAGGCCCTTTCCCCACCCTATCCCTGTAACCCCACACATTTATTATGGCTAAACGTCCTTGCCTACACATCTTGGAACACTAAGGGGCAATTTAGTGTGGTCAATTCACCTAACCTGCACATCTTTGGACTGTGGGAGGAAACTAGAGCACCCAGAGGAAATGTACACAGACACTGGGTGAACCTGCAAACTCCGCAGAGTCACCTGAAATTGGAATTGAACCTGGGGCCCTGACACAGAGGCAGCAGTGCCGACAACTGTGCCACCACGCTGTTCCTTCACTGTCGCTGGATCAAGACCTGGAAACCCCTCCCTAACAGCACTGTGGGTGCTGCACCACATGGACTGCAGCTGTTCAAGGCGGCAGTTTCAAGGGTAATTAAGGATGGGCAATAAGTGCTGGCCTAACCAGTGATGCCCAGCTCATATGAATAAAAAAAGCACATGAATGTATGTATTAGGAGCAGAAGGACATTTGGACCATCCAGCCTGCTCCACCAATCTAGAAGATCATGCCTGATTGGATTGTGTCCGCAATTCCACTTTCCTTCCAACACCCTTAGATTCTTGATTGACAAGGGACTTAACTTCGCCTTAAAAATATTCAATGACTCTGCCTTCACCACTCTATTGGGAGGAGAGTTCCAGACTCCAGAAAAGATTTCTCATCACCATCTTAAATGGGAGACCCCCTTTTTTTAAAAATTGTGTCCCCTACTAGTTCTAGTCTCTCCTACAAGGCAAAACATCCTTTCAGTATCCACCTTGTTAAGTTCCTTCAGGATCTAGTATGTTTCAATAAAATCAACTCATCATTCTTGTAAATTCCAAAGGATACAGGGCCAACCTGTTTGATCTTTCCTCATAGGGTAACCCCCTCATTCCAGTTGAGTGAACTGTCTTTGAAATGCTTCTAATGCAATCTATGCTTCAAATAATGGAGGCCAAAACACCAGATATGATCTCACTAATACACTATACAACTGGAGCAAAACATCCGTAGTTTATATCCCACACCTGGGGTATAAAGAAGTAAAAAGATATGATCTAACTGTTATTACAGAGATGTGGCTGAAGGGTGACCAAGGCTGGGAACTGAAAGTTCAAGGGAATTTAGGAAGAATAGGCAAAAAGGAAAAGGGGATGGAATCAGCACTCTAATGAGAGAGAATCTTAGATTGGAAAATAATGAATCAGTTTGGTTGGAGCTAGGGAACAGCATAGGGCAGCAAATGTTTAGTAGGTAACTGTTGTATACATGGACTTCAGTAAAGCCTTTGACAAGGTACCTCATGGGAGACTGATAGGAAAGGTGAAGTCACATGGGACCAGAGGAGAGCTGGCGAGATGGATGCAGAACGGGCTTGGCCATAGAAGACAGAAGGTAGC
The DNA here is from genome assembly GCF_964213995.1 of Mustelus asterias. Lineage (NCBI taxonomy): Eukaryota > Metazoa > Chordata > Chondrichthyes > Carcharhiniformes > Triakidae > Mustelus > Mustelus asterias. The sequence continues at coordinate 28,751,119 of NC_135828.1, forward strand.
AGTAGAGGGGTGCTTTTCTGAATGGAAGGCTGTGACTAGCGGTGTTCCACAGGGATCAGTTCTGGCCCCTTTGTGTTCGTAGTATATATAAAATGATTTGGAGGAAAATATAGCTGGTCTGATCAGTAAGTTCGCAGATGACACAAAAATTGGTGGAGTTGCGGATAGTGAAAAGGATTGTCAGAGGTCACAGCAAGATAAAGATCGTTTGGAGACTTGGGCGCAGAAATGGCAGATGGAGTTTAATCCGGAAAAGTGAGAGATATTGCATTTTGGAAGGTCCAATGCATGTAGGAATTATACAGCGAATGGCAGAAACCTTAGCAGTATTGATACGCAGAGATCTGGGTGTACATTGCCACTTTCAGTGATTGGTGGACATGCAGGTGGACAAGGTAGTCAAGAAGGCACACGGCATGCTTGCCTTCATCGGTCGGGGCATTGAGTATAAAAGTTGGCAGGTCATGCTGCAGCTGTACAGAACCTTAGTTAGGTCTCATTTGGAACATTGTGTACAATTCTGGTCGCCTCACAACCAGAAGGATGTGGACACTTTGGAGAGGATACAGAAGAGGTTTACCAGGATGCTGCCTGGTCTGGAGGGTATTAGCTATGAGAAGAGGTTGGATAAACTCGATTTGTTCTCGCTGGAACAACGGAGGTTGAGTGGTGACCTGATAGAAGTTTACAA